>NC_088795.1:109284933-109585558 GCF_011386835.1 Chrysemys picta bellii | reverse complement strand
GGAGGTTGAAGTGTTCTCCGACTGGTTTTTTAATGTTATAATTCTTGACGTCTGCTTTGTGTCCATTTATTCTTTTGCATAGAGACTGTCCAGTTTGGCCAATGTACATGGCAGAGGGGCATTGCTGGCATTTTTTCTCTGAATAATGCCCCCTTTTCTTCATATTTATACTTTAAAGAACCTTCCTTTCTTAATCTCCCTCCATTGCTGTTTTCTGAGAGACACTCATGCCTCTTCCTCCCCTTTGTAAAATTATTTCTCATTTTACAGGGATAGTATCTAAATGCAAATACCCAAAGAAAATCACATAGAGGTAAAGTAAAATACTTCAGCGTTAAGAACAATGTGTATTCAGTTGGCTTACATATAAAATCAGTGGAAGCTAAACAAACACCTAATAATAATCCTTGGTAAAAAGAGATTAGTATATTTTTAATCCAAAGGCAAGCCTTCCCTTCATATATCTTTTCCTGACCTTCTGATTCTTATTAGTATATTTGTAAGAAAATTACAAGTAATAGTATATGTATTTTTAAGAGTCCAGTGAGACAACAGTAACATGCAAACAATGTATTGGCAAAGGCCTCAAATGATCAATACATTTAAGGTACCAAAACTCTCATCTAGCATCTCATTTTGCAATATATTCATATCATCTCTTTTAAGACTGTCAGAACAAGAAATTCCTAACTGAATCTCTCCCATGCCTGAATAGGAGGGGAATTCTGATTCAGATCCTCAGGCCCAAATGCACTCTTATAATTTTGGTTCTGACTTGGAAGGATTTTTTTCTGAATCCAATTTGGATGAGCCCCAAAATAGCAGGTATCATGTGAGAACAGGGAATTGACCATGAAAGATGGACTGACAGGTGGTATAAGCAGTTTTAAATGAATTTTCTTAGTTTACCTAAGAAGCAATCTCCTACTCTTAACATCTCCAGAATACTTTACAGTAGTTTCCACTGGGCAACTCATCTGTAACACCATTCTTTATTCATGCAACTTATGCAGCCAGCACTTCGTAGGCAAGGGGATTCCCTCACAATTTGTGTTTGAAAGTCCCTGACATCCCGTTTGGCTTTGCCTCTCTTTGGCTCACATCCTGTTCTGTCTCTCGTGGTCATGACTTTTGCAGCAACCCTGCCCAGTAGCCCAAGAATAATGCTGACATTGTGAGCCACAGTATGTCCCCTGTGTAGCTGCTACATCAGATCACAAACTGTAAGACTTCTCTTCAGGATGCAATCATTCCTTAAAGCTATTGGCAGGTGCTGGTGAACAGATTCTCAGTGTAGTGGGACAGGAAGAGCACATGTGTTAGTGCAAGCATCGTACTCTGTGTTAGAACTATACCAAGATTCTCCTGCTACTTAAAAACACTATCTGGGCTTCGAAACATGCACAAGTACATTGGAAGTGGGCTGTAAGATTGGAGTGGACAAATCCCACATCTTTCCTGAGAAATCTATCTAATGTACTTATATGGCCCATGTCACTCTAGTATATGAGCACCGCATAACATTTAATATCCTATTCTCATTACACACCTCTGGGAGGTAGGGAAGTGCTATTATCCCTATTTTACAGATAGGAAGCTGAGGCATAGAGACTATGGGCCATATTTTAAAGGTATTTAGGTGCCTGGACTCCCATTGATTTCAGATAACAAATCTAAATAACAAATCTAGCCATAAGTGACTTACTTGTCCAAGATCACACAGGAAGTCTGTGGTGGAGCAGGGAATTAGTCTTCCCTGTACCAGACTAGTGCCCTAACCAGTGGAAATTCCTTCCTTTCAGCTGAGGGGATGTTGGAGAAAAAAATTGAAATTTTCCGTGTGGAATGACACCAGATGAACTTGAGTCTATCCTTGCTTTGCAGGATTTTGAAAAGCCATTATAGGAATAAGTTTCAAAAATATGTGCTTGAATTCTAGTAGCAAAACTTTCAGTTATGGGCATGTAACAGGGCTGCTGTTTACTGAGAATACCTTGTGGGCTGGTTTAATGATCACAAACAGTCCCACCAATAAAATCCATCACTGCAATACAAACATTCACACTTATCTCTGGCTCTTCTGCCATCCACACATAGCCTGCTCTCCACAGGGTCACCTCTTATAGCTGTCTCTCCCTGGAGTTTAAGACTCTGGCTTCCTTCTTTTGCCAGTGTCTCCCCTGTTTGAGGGAGAAGGCAGTCTATATACTACCCTGATCCAGAGAGTTCCTTCCTCCTAACTGGCTGAAAGAAAGGAGTGCTCTGCCCCACCCTACAGCCTCTCTTCCAGCCCTTAAAGGAACAGTTCCCCAGGGTACCCCTCATCCAACCCCCGATTCCCCAGGACTGCTTCCTCTCCTCAGGACCTGGCCATTTCCTGGCTTTGTTCATTCCAGCTCCCTGGAACAGGGGTCTTCTGCCCCCCTCTACTCTTAACGTACCAGTATACTACCTTACAGAGCACAAAACAAGAAACTACAAGCAAATCTGTATTTTCAGCACATTCCATAGCAATACAAAACACCAAACTCCACGCTTAAACGAGAAAGTGAAGGTAGGTGGGCTGGCCTAAGGATATGATCATCTATTGAAGCTATTTTTTCTTATTTCTTCTGGAAACAAAAGTTGCAAACAGTCAGTTTGCTCAAGTTACTGAAAATACACAATGAGCAGAACTACTGCAAACCACACGATTGACTCCGGGTGAATAATTGATAATTTCAAATTTGAGATTCATGATGTGGTCAAAGAAAGCTCATGCGCAGAAAAGTTATTTATTGAGTAAATTATTAGTTATTCGTTGTTGCTAGCCCCTATCAGTTTGTTGCAAGAACGTGGTATTTATACAGGCTGTATCGCTGGTTGCCCTTGCCACATGCTATGTTTTTCTTCCCCCGTAGAATGGATGTAACGCTAAGAATTAGGTTTCCAATACTCACTTAAAATTAGCTGTTTCTGAAATAATTCCTGCCAGTAAACTTGTTTGCTGGAATGTTGAAGTAAATGTTTTATAGAATCATAGATTTTAAGCCCTGAAGGGAACATTGTGATCATCTAGTCACATTTTGTGCATAATACAGACCATAAATCCCCACATAGTAACTTCTGCATGAAGCTTGTAACTTCTGTTTGAGCTACAGCATATCTTTTAGAAAGAGATTCAGTCTTTAAAGACTTCAAGTGTAGGGAATCCATTACATCCCTAGATAAATTGTTCCAATGGCTAATTATCCTCGCTGTTAAAAACTTCCTTCTTATTTCTAGTCTGAATTTGTCTAGCTTCAACTTCCAACCACTGGATATCATTGTCTTTTTCTGATAAATTAAGGATCCATCAGCTATTATAAATTTCTTTCCCACATAGGTATTTGTGGATCATGGTGAAATGGTGGAGTCCCTGTAACTTGAAGTCTTTAAATCTTGATTTAAGGACTTCTATAATAGATCCATAACCTCTGGCTGATTTACTGGAGTGGCTGGGTGAGGTTCTGTGGCCTGCAATATGCAGGAGGCCAGACCAGATGATCACAATGGTCCCTTCTGTTCAGTTGTGGTGTCCACACTTTAAAAAAGATGGACTATTTGGAAGAGCTACAGGAATGATTTTAATCCTGGAAAACATGCTTAATAATGAGAGACTGAAGAAGCTCGCTTTAGTTTATCCAAGAAAGAGTGGCCAATACCAGGTGCATCAGAGGGAATTAACAGAATAGGTAATCATCAAGTGATCCATCCAAAACTCTTTACGTATTTTCCAGACATACATCTCTCAATGATTGATTACCAGTGTGACACAGGTTTCATTAGAAATCTATGACATTCTTTTGGTGGACCAAGGAGATCTGTGTACTCCTGTGAACTCTGCCAGTTGGCATCAAGAGGTCCTTGGGTCACATGTCACTAAAGTAGTGGATAAAGGAGAAGTGACTGACATAATTTATTCAGGTTTCCAAAAGGCCTTTGAGGAGGTTCTGCACAAGAAGCTAATAAAGAAGCTAAGTAGCCACAGATCATAAACTGGCTATGAGACAAAGTGAAGAGTAGGATTAAGTGGTCAATTTGCTTCATAACTGAAGGTTAACAGCAGAGTGCTTTAAAGTTCTATGCTAAGTTCTGCGTAGTTTAATACCTTAATGATATGGGAAGGGCTGGTGAGCAATGAGGTAGCAAAATTTGCAAATGTCACAAAGGTATTTAGGTTAATCAAGACCAGAGAGGTTTGTGCAGAACTTTAGAGAGTCGTAAACAACTTAGGTGCCATGATATGGCAAATGATATTAACTGTTGATAAAAACAAAAGTAATGCAAATTGGAGAGGAAACGACTCATATACCTTACAGGTCTCTAAATTAGCTGTATCAATTTAATAAAGGGACCTCGGCATCATTGCTGACAGCTCTAATGAAGTCCTCTGCTCAATCTGCAGATGGGGTAAAAAAAAAAACCCCAAGGTGTCGGGATGCATAAGGAATAGGATGATGAATAATACAGAGAATATTATAATGCTATTACACAAATCAAAAGTGCAGCCTCATCTAGAATACAGTGTGCAGTTCTGGTCACCCTGATCTCAAAATAATATTGAAAAACTAGATGGGTTTCCGATGAAGGCAATGAGAATGAGGAAGGGAGTGAAAACTCTCATAAAGAGAGATTGAAAAGACTGGAGTCCCTGACATTAGAATAATGTAGAATAAGATGGATAAAAGGGGACATGACAGAAGTATATAAAATTAATGGCATGGCACTTAATTAAATCTATTTTTTCAGAAAGTGCTTTAGTTGACAATAAGAGGTAACCCTAGAAATATGAAAGTGTGAGAATTTTTCTTTTTTGATGTTATGAAGGGGATCAAAATCAGACTAGCAGGGTACTACCACTCCATAATAAACCATACACACTTGCAGAACTGGAACTAGATCAGATAGTGTAGTCATATCATTTTATGATAACACAAATGGAAAGAGTATCAGAGGGGTAGTTGTATTAGTCTGGATCCACAAAAACAGTGAGGACTTGAAGGTATAAGTTGCTGCTGACTTGAAGGTATAAGTTGTCCCCAAATCTGAAATGGTTGTGGGTGAGGACAAAGTCACAAAGCCCAGCAGCACTGCTATGGGTACCCACATGGCCCCACAGTATGCCAACATTTTTGTGGCTGACTTAGAACAACGGTTCCTCAGCTCTCGTCCCCCCAGGGCCCCTCCTCTACTTGCGCTACATTGATGACATCTTCGTCATAAGACCCACGGGAAGGAGGCCCTTGAAAAATTCCACATGAATTTCAACAATTTCCACCCCACCATCGACATCAGCCTGGACCAGTCCACACAAGAGATCTACTTCCTGGACACTACAGTGCAAGTAAGTGATGATCACATAAACACCATCCTATACCGGAAACCTACTGACCGCTATACTTACCTACATGTCTACAGCCAAGCCCTAAGATACAACCAAATTTGCTCCAATCCCTCAGACAGAGACAAACACCTACACGATCTTTATCAAGCATTCTTAAAACTACAATACCCACCTGGGGAAGTGAGGAAACAGATTGAGAGAGCGAGACGGGTACCCAGAGGTCACCTACTCAGGACAGGCCCAACAAGGAAAATAACAGAATACCACTGGCCATCACATACAGCCCTCAGCTAAAACCTCTCCAGCACATCATCAACGATCTACAACCTATCCTGGAAAATGATCCCTCACTCTCACAGACCTTGGGAGGCAGGCCAGTCCTCGCTTACAGACAGCCCATCAACCTGAAGCAAATACTCACCAGCAACTACACACCATGCCACAGAAACACTAATCCAGGAACCAATCCCTGTTGCCTAACCCAGGTACAACCTAAACACTAACCCAGGTAACAAACCCCATTGCCTATTCTGTCCCCATATCTACTCTAGTGACACCATCAGAGGACCCAACCATATGAGCCACACTAACAGGGACTCATTCACCTGCACATCTACTAATGTGATATATGCCATCTTGTGCCAGCAATGCCCCTCTGCCATGTACATTGGCCAAACCAGACAGTCTCTACGTAAAAGAATAAATGGACACAAATCAGACATCAGGAATGGTAACATACAAAAGTCAGTAGGAGAACACTTCAGTCTCCCTGGACATTCTATAACAGACTTAAAAGTAGCAATACTTCAACAAAAAAACCTTCAAAAACAGACTTCAAAGAGAAACTTCAGAACTAAAATTCATTTGCAAATTTAACACCATTAATTTGGGCTTGAATAGGGACTGGGTGTGGCTGGCTCACTACAAAAGCAACTTTCCCTCTCTTGGTATTAACACCTCCTCATCAATTATTGGGAGTGGACCACATCCACCCTGATTGAATTGGCCCTGTCAACACTGGTTCTCCACTTGTAAGGTAACTCCTTTCTCTTCATGTGTCAGTATAATAATGCCTGCATCTGTAATTTTCACTCCATGCATCTAAAGAAGTGAGTTTTTTACCCACGAAAGCTTCCCAAACAAATGGAAAGAGTATCTCGGGAGAATTTTAAATAACAGCTACTAAAGTTAGACATTTTTAAAATCAGCGGATCTAAGTAACTTGCATCCAAAAGTTTTAAAAGAGCTGGCTGAGGAGCTCACTGGACTAATAGTGATTTTCAATCAGACTTGGAACACTGGAAAAATTCCAAAAGAGTGGAAGAAAGCTAATGCTCTGCCAACATTTAAAAGGAGTAAACAGAATGACCTGGGTAAGTAAAGACCTGTCATACTGACATTGATCCCGGGCAAGATAATGGAGTGGCTGATACAGGACTCAATTACTAAAGAATTAAAGGAAGATAATATAATTAATGCCAATCAACATGGGTTTATGGAAAATAAATCCTGTCAAACTAACAATCTCTTTTTTGATGAGATTACAAGTTTCGTTGATAAAAATAATAGTGTTCATGTAGTAGACTTAGACTTCTGTAAAGCATTTGACTTGGTACTGCATGACATTTTGATTAAAAAGCTAGAAAGATTATAAAATTAACATAGCACACTTTAAATGGATTAGAACTGGGTTAACTGATAGATCTCAAAATGTAACTGTAAATAGGGAATCATCATCGAATAGTTGTTTCTAGTGGGTCTCACAGGGATCAGTTCTTGGCTCTATGCTATTTAACATTTTTATGAACGACCTGAAAGAAAACATAAAATCGTCACTGATAGTTTGCAAATGACACAAAAATTGGGGGATTGGTAAATGAGAAAGAGGACAGGTAATTGATTCAGAATGATATGGATAGTTTGGTAAACTGGGTGCAAGCAAACAATAAGTGTTTAATACAGCTAAATGTAAATGTGTACATCTAGGAACATAGAAGTTAGCCCATGCTTATAGGATGGGGGGACTCTATCCTGGGGAGCAGTGACTCTGAAAAAGATTTTGTGGTTGTGGTGGATAATCAGCTGAACATGAGATCCCAGTGTGACACTGTGGCCAAATGAGCTGATGCAGTCCTTGGATGCATAAATCTGACTCTCAAGTTTGAGTGGTTATTTTACCTCTGTATTTGGCACCGCTGCGACTGCTGCTGGAATATTGTGTCCGGTTCTGGTGTCAATTCAAGGAGGATGTTGATAAATTGGAGAAGGTTCAGAGAAGATCCATGAGAATGATAAGAGGATTAGAAAACATCCCTTATGGTGACAGACTCAAAGTTTAGTTTAACAAAGATATGATTAATGAATGATTTGATTACAGTCTGTAAGTACCTACACAGGGAACAAATATTTGATAATGTACTCCTCAGTCTAGCAGAGAAAGGTATAGCATAATCCAATGGCTGGTAACTGAAGCTAGACAAATTCAGATTGAAAATAAGGCATAAAATTTTAAGTGAGAATAATTAATCATTGGAGCAATTTACCCAGGGCCTTGGTGGATTCTCAATTGCTGGAGATTTTTAAATCAAGATTGAATGTTTTTCTAAAAAATATGCGCTGGAATTATTTTGGGGAAGTTCTTTAGCCTGTATTATGGAGGAGGACTAGATGATGACAATGGTACCTTCTTGTCTTGGAAATCTAGGAATTTATGAACTTGTATAGCTACAAAGACACAGGCCTCGATGTCTTGAGCTAAAGGAAGATCTCATTTACCTGTTAAGCTATGGAAGAATCTATATGTTGTTTTACAGTAGCAAACTGTTAATAAAGAGCAACATGCTCACAAACATATTGTATTCAATCCTGTTTCCACTGAAGTAAATGAGGAAAGGATGGGGCTCAAAACTATCCACAACAAAAATCACTGTTTTTTCTTAATTGTTATGTATTTTTCCTATAATATAGCTGGTACATGAGGTTTCAAGTAAATATAACTTTATGGAAAGTTGAAAGAGGTATTAACAAGCTGCTTTTGAGATAAAGGTAGACAGAGATACATTAGAGAAGTAAATTTCCAGTCAGGGTAATTTTTAAATGACCTCTAAATTAAAAACAGTTTGATTATGCAGTGTTTGAAGAAAATTAATCATTCTCCGTTTCCTTCAAAGTATGGAAATTTTCAGGTAAAACCAATTTTCCAAGCCAAAGTTAAAGAAGGACAAAAATTGGACTTCAGAAGATGGTTTCAGCTGCAACAATAGAGAGGATACAGCTTCCCCATAATAAAGACAAGGCGGGGATGACAAAACTATTTGAGAGGATTAGATCCTGAATAATAAGAGGGTTGAACCAAAACTAAGCAAAATCCAGCATTAATTTCTTTCACAAATGATGGTTATTGATGTTCAGAATGGCTTTCCAAAGATAGCTGCCACTCTAAATGAGTCAGTTACTTAGAAGATGGAAACCTTGAAATATGCAAACCCTGGCTAGGAAGCAGACAGTTCTGGCTTTCCACCTCTCTGAAATGTTATGCACTAAACTTCATCAAAAAAAATTCTGTTCTAAAATTTAGCAATGCAAATGTTGTCCTAAAACTTGTTTCAGACAGGCAGCCACTACTTCTTATTCTTGGACCTTAACTTCTTCTGTCAGTTGCTGGTGGTCATGTTGGATAAAAATAAACTGAAGATTCAGCCAAGGTGAAATGGTATGTTACAGTTTAACTCAAACTCCTGTGATATCTTCAGAATTGAATCTGCCTGTTTGCTGCCCTTTGCTTTCTGGATCTAGTGATGAAATCCAGCCATTGAATTACCTTGAGTCATTTGCTGGGCAGTTGAGATTTTTTTTAAAAGCTTGATTTAATAACTGAGATATTGGGTCAAGGTGGGTGAGGTATCATTTTTTATTGGACCAACTTCTGTTGGTGAGGCAGACAAGCTTTTGCGCTTACACAGAGCTCTTCTTCAGGCCTGGGAAACTTACTCAGTGTCACAAATAAATACAAGATGGAACAAATTGTTTAGCATAAGTAGTTAATACATATTTCAAGGGATCATTCAAGGTGAAGTGGCCCGTTAACACCCCTCCAGTCATAGGGAGGAAAGGAAGGGGAAGAGGAAAGCAAATGAAAGGAGGGATTGTTAATGGGTTATATAGATTGTTGTAATAAGCCATAAATTCAGTGTCTCTCTTAATTACCTCACCCACCTTATCTCTTTCATATCCTGGGACGGACACAGTGACAATACCACTGCATATTGGAGAAAGTCCTATATCAGGAATAGAACTGGATAAATGATTCATAATTCATTTGTGAAGAGTTTTTTGCCTCATTTTTGGTTTGTGAATCTCTAATTTAATTATTTGAATTAATTTAATTTCTACAAATATTCTTGGTATGCAGTTTATTTGCAAGCACTTCAATCCACGTATTTGATATTGGAAATTCAAAACTGGCTGTCTTGATTGGACACATCACACGTGTTTTTCCTGATTGGATGAGCATAGTTCTTAGAATCTGTTTTCCAGTAAAAATAATAATTATAAATGGAAAATCATTGCTGAAGTGAATATTCCTGCCAATAAACTGATATGCTGGAATATTTGTAGAAAATGAACCCAATAAGGGTGTGAATAGTTAATTGCATCTCATTCATCTGAGTGAATATTTGCAGAAAATGTTCGAGAAGATTCACCCAACACAACTCACTACTATCACACTCTCTTTCCTGAACTTGAACCGAACTCTTTGTTAAAAGACAGGCTATAAACCAGTTGCTTTTCAGGACTTCTAATAAATTGTGACACAGAATTTAAAACCTGAATTTAATTGATTGGTCACACAGCAAATGGTAACCAAGGCTGCTGGAAGCCAGAGTCCAGCTGGTGTGTAGCTGGTAGCCTGCACCTATACACAAACACTCAGGGTGTGACCTGCATGCTGTCAGGCTGATGTGAGCAGCTCAGGTTGAGAGCTACAGCAGCAAAGCATTGTGAGGCACCCAAGGTTGCAGGGCAGGTGGTGACACAACCCCTCGCTGGTCCAGATTGCACCCTGAAACGTGATAGGTACGTTTATGCATTCAGTTTCTCTTTCTGTCATCAAAGGAAAATACATACATTCTTGCATTAACCTCTTTTAAGGTGGATTGAAATTGTTCTGTTTCAGAAGCTGTTACCAAAGTTACAGCTGAATAGTTCAGTGTTGCTAGATATGGCACCCAGCTACCTATTGTGTTTATAGTTTTTTGTTACAAAATATCTATTAGTAAATTAAGAATATGTTCAAGACTGTTCTGAGACAATCTAACAAAGGGAATGTAAAATCCTGCACAGAGACTACATATACTAAAAAGGAGTTAGAGCATTTAAAATCCAACCTTAATGTATTGGAACAGAATCTCTGAAAACAAAATTGTTCAACTGTGTAGCTTGTGAAGGGTTTACCGGATCAGTAGAAGCAGAGAATGAGTATATCGGGTGTCACAGGGTGCACCAGCCTTGCACTGGGCTGTCGGGGTGGACCAATCATTGTGGGCCCAGGAGGCCACGCTTCCTCTTCCCTGCTGCATGTGCTTCAAGTGAAGAACTCGGATAAAAGGAGGCAGCCGAAGCCAATTGGTGGGTGAGGGGGTGGAAGAGGAAGAGACTATGCTGCTGGCTCCTGCAGCGGTACCAGCAGTGCCCCTGGTGGTAAAGTCCGGGGACCTGGACTACTCACCAGGTGACTCACTGGCTATGGAGACCTCCCTGGAAGCTGAGCTCCCGCCCGTTAAGGAAGCTGCCTAAACTACACCCCAGCCCAGAGAGATGTGAGGCCATAGACTGATCATTTGCTTGCCTTGCCCTGCCCCAGGGTTGCAGCCTGCTTGCTGCTTTGCCCTGCCCAGGGGGATAATTCCACAGACTGTTTGATTGTTTTGCCGCTCAGAATCCACAGATTACTCATTGAGGTGACCCGTCTGGGGGCCGGGCCACACTGGGTAGAAATCATCCGCTTAATGGGGAAGCCTACGACCGAGAGGTGGAGTGGGCCACTCCCATACTAGACTGACGGGGATGGCCCAACTTGACTGGAAGGCCCCGCCCATTACATGGGGTCTATATAATGTGATCTTCTTCTAGATGGCCTATCACTATAATATGTAAGTACCTCGAACAAGATTTAAAGATGTATTGTAACTATCAAAACATGACCATCCTTTCTGCTCCTCCTTCAGCAGCATTGACTTTCCAAGGATCATGGTATGGTATGTGAAGAAAGTCCATAGTATGATCCTTCCCACAGGTTCAGGCTTTTGGCTTTGCCTGGTGGTGCTCAATCCCTGCTCAGCCCTCGGCCCCACCCCCACTCCACTCCTTCCCCCAAAGCCCCACTCCTGTCCCGCATCTTCCCGCCCCATCCCCACTCCTCCCTCTCCCTCCCAGCGCCTCCTGCATGCTGTGGAACAGCTGATTGCAGTGGCCTGGAGGTGCTGGAAGGAGAGGAAGGAGTTGATTGATGGGGCTGCTGGCAGGCAGCAGATGCTGGGGCGTGGGGAGGGAGCTGGCTGCCAGTGGGTGCTAAGCACCAGCTAATTTTTTTCTGTGGGTGCTCCAGCACTGATCTAGACATGCAGCAAGTACAGCTATTATCAAAACACACACTGGGATCTAGCTAACAGGAATAAGCAGAGAGATAAGGTATGTGAGGTAATATCTTTTCCTGCAGGGGATCCCAAACTGTGGACCGTGGCCCAAAGGTAGTCCCAGGTGGTCCACCAACACAACTGCATTCTCCAGTCAAACTCTTAGTAAATCTTTAACTCCATGTGACTTGTGTACTCTAAGTAAAAGTTATATAAAAGTAATGTTTTGAGCTGTATGTGTTGGACAGATTATAGAAAGAAAATTATTTATTTATTAAAAAAAATAAGCACTATGTCAAGTTTAATTCTTGTGAGTACAACGATGCATTTCACTGCAAGATAACCTAGGAATGTACACACAGTCCACCTTTTACAACCATAAAAAATGGCAAGCAGTACCATCTACACCTACATGAAATGAATCCACCATAAAAATAAAGAAAATGGTAAGAAACTATGATGATACATACTTGAAGTTTGCATTCTCCTTTACCAAATCAATGAGTACCCGTTGCCTCAGTGTGTTATAATATATTTTATATTATATTTTTATTTACATTTGATTCTTTTCTAATTAGTAGAGAGTAGGGTTGGGTCTTTACTTACAGCATAGCACAGAAACTCAGATTTTACATTAAAAAAATGAAAACACAATATAGTGTTCAAAGTGGGATAACTATTTTGTTTTAAAATCAATAAATAACACAATGGGCGCTTTTTTTTTTTACAATTTTGTTAACATTGTTATGTTGCTTGTTGTTCAGTTTTATACATTTACATGTATACATTGTGTTTTCCCTGTTTGAACACCAAATTTTGCTCTCAACAATTTTTTAAAGTATAGTTTTTCTAAAACTGTTTGGTTTCAAAGATCTTGAAGCATTTCTCTGAATGCCTATTGCTAGGGATTTCTATCATTACAACTGTTTACATTAAAATGAAAATGAAACACATATATTGTCTATATACAGTGTTATCATGTATATGTATGTAATAATTAAAATTAATAATTTTCCTCAAGAAGTGTTAATAGTAGATCACAGTGCCTTTTTCAGCTGCACAGGTTAGTCTCAGGGAAAATTTTTTGGGAACCCCAGTTTTATTGGATCAACTTCTGTTGGTGAGAGAGAGAAGCTTTTGAGTAATACAGAGCTCTTCTTCAGGTCTGGGAATAGCACCTAGGAGGGTCACAGCTAAATACAAGATAGAACAGATAGTTTAGCATAAGTAGTTCGCACATATTCTAAGGAACCATTCATGGTAAAGTCGCCCATTAACAATTCTGTAGTCATAGGCCAAAAAAGGGAGTTAGTAGGTTACAGATCATTGTTAATAGCTATAAATCTAGTGTCTTTATTAAGACCATGATTTTTATAGTCTAGCAAAATTATGAAATTAAATTTAAGCTTGTCTTTCTCAAGATATTATTTTAACCACCTTTCTCTCTAATTTCCTGGGACCAACACAACTACAACAACATTGTATACATTCCAGGAATAAGCAGAGTCAACTTAACACAATTCTTTCAGCCCCTACTAAGTCCAGCAAATGTGCTAACAGTATCTTGTGGACAAATATGTCCAAAGCTGCTGACAGCTCTCCATGTCAATTCTCCTAGATCTTTCCCCATTCATAGCTATCAGGAGGTCATCTGCTAGTGTGACCAGGGCCAATTCTGTACTGTGTGTATAACTCTGTATTCTCAGAAATTACACTCATGCCTGGACATGGATTTTCTCAAACAGCAACTATATGTGATGAAAATAACAAAACATTAATTTTAAAAGTTATGATATTCTGGATCAGAATTCAGTGCAAAGCAACAAACAAACCAACCAAAAAAAAAAAAAAGGCTTTTTTTGTAATTGGCTCCAGCTGAATTTCATTGCTTCCTCATGTCTCTTCCTACTCTCCTGTCATCTATTCCGGCCCAAATAAAGGATGGAGGAAAAGAAGCAGAAATGCTTATATTAATATAACTTTTAGATTTTTGTAAGGCACTGTGATGAATGTAGTAGAAATACCTAGAGAGCTCCATACATTGGTCTCTCATTGTGTGAAAGAACTGAAGTCCTAGTACATCTAATGTTTGCCTTTCTACCCAGCCTGGTCTCAGTACAGTAATTTCATTCCTCTCTGTAATTACTCTAAATTGTTACTAAGGCCTTGTCTACACTGACAGTGCTGCAGCAACACAACTGCATTGGTTGATCTGTGTTGCTATAGTATGTAGTGAAATGATACATATGCCAACGGGATAGCTTCTCCCATCAGCACTCCATCCTCCACGAGAGGTGGTAGTTATGTCAGCCATACCTCTGAGGCTAGGTCTACACTGGGTGGGGATCAATTTAAGATACGCAAATTCAGCTACGCGAGTAGCGTAGCTGAATTCGACGTATCCTTTTCGACTTACCCCTCTGTGAGGACGGTGGCAAATTGACCGCCGCAGCTCCCCTGTTGACAGCGCTTACTCCTCCTGACGAGGTGGGAGTATGTGCGTCGATTCGGGGATCGATTTATCCATCTAGATGAGACATGATAAATTGATCCCCGAGAAATCGATTTCTACCCGCCGATCTGGGTGGGTAGTGTAGACTAGCCCTGAGCTACATAGTTATACAGACATAAGTTGGTAATGTAGACCAAGCCTAAGGGTTTGATGCAGACCTTAGATATAAGAGCATATATTGCTACATTTCTTGCACAGTCAGCTATTATGTGTGTACAGTATATGCATACACTTTACACCTATTAAAAAGAAATAGATAGTATGCTTAAGTGTGCCCGCATTCCTCAGGCTATGTTTGAGGTACTGATTTAACTTCTGTAACTCTTCAGTGAGAAGAGCAACTCTCCTTTCTCTCTGTGCTTATCTTTCTATTTTCCCCTCTGCCTCAACTCTACAAATCCAGGCTCAGACCCTCAGCAGATGTAAATTGTAATAGCTTCATTGACTTCATGAATCCATTCAAAGTTACACCAGCTCAGGTTCTGTCCACCAGCCAGGGCCGGCTCCAGGGTTTTGGCCACCCCAAACAACCAAAAAAAAAAAAAAAGTCGCGATCTGCGGCGGCAATTCGGCGGGAGGTCCTTCGCTCCCAGGCGGAGTGAGGGACCGTCTGCCAAATTGCCGCCGAATACCTGGACGTGCTGCCCCTCTCCGGAGCGGCCGCCCCAAGCACCTGCTTGAGAAGCTGGTGCCTGGAGCTGGCCCTGCCACCAGCCTCCAAACTCTAATCTCTTCCTTAAGGGGGTAACATTTCATGCACAACATTACATAATGGGCCACATTAACCTGTGGTGCAATTCCATGGATTGCAGTGGAGTTACTGCAGGGATGAATTTGTTCCATACCATTTGCTGAACAGCAAACATATAAGGAAAATTAGCACCAATAATTATACTACTACATTTAATCCACAAATGCTTTTGAAGTTACTTTTGGTTAGTTAAGAGCTGAAGGCCTGCAAACATCAGGGCTTTAATATATCTTTAGTAATATCCTTGGCTTTTAAAAAATGACAAAGTTTTAGAATTTAGATTCCCTTTACGCATTCATCAGAATTACAAGCTTAAGGGGTATAAGGTGACCTAAACCATGCTTATGCTGGAAAACTAACAGTTTTTCAAGAAAAACTGGGTTAGGACATTATTAGATTATATTCATAATAAAAGGCTAACAATTACTTATAGAGCCTTCCTAGCATTAGTCAGAAATAACCCTTTCCCCCCCTGAATGAACAGTGCCTAGGCAGTAGGGTGAGTGATTCTCTATAAACACTTTAGACAGACAGGAAAAGATTCCTTTATTACACTAAAGTGTGACAAATCATTCCTATTTTACAGGGGGAAATGATTATTTTTCCATAATGAATTCCCGGATAGGTGCGCTGAGTTCCAGGGACTAGGTATGTAGCATTTCACTCTTTGTGTCACCACATCCTTACAGTTTTTGCAGAGTTCTTCTAAACTGAATAAGCAGCTTTATTTTTTCCAACATCAGTCCTTCTGGCACAAATGGTTCATTACGATATCAGCATTTACCTTCATCACATATCTATGGTGCCTGCCTCACTCTCACAGCAGGACCCTTGCATTTCTCCTACCCTGCTAGGATTTCAATCTGTTAGAGGCTAACAAAACTGATTTATTTTTATTCAGAGTTTCAGGCTTCTGTCTTATTGGCTTCTCTAACATACTGTTCCCATACATCGATGAATTTGCTACATCTAAACATACAAGTGACACTGTTGCAGACACATGTCGAGAATTTACAGCTACATGTAAGGTCTAACATTGGCTTTGATGGGTCCACTAGCAGATGGATTTCCAGATTCACTTTCACAAACATGATTTACTATAATACCTTTCCTTTCTACTTCACCTTTTTATATTTCTACTATTGTGAGTCTGATTTAGTATTATGCTTGAATTTCCTCTAGTTTTTCTTTTTTAATACTCAGCTCTTTGAATACACATTGAGTCAAATATTTCTGCTTTAATGTTTCACATGCAGATTATGATATACATAATACTTTCTTGGTATACAAAGCCTTAAATTTTAGCTCTTGCTCTTGAATGCCTTCTTGCATTCTCTTAGTCTTACAGGGTTTTGGCTTATCCAATTTACACCTGCCCTTCAAGGATTTGTATTTCTTTTATTTCCTGATACAGATTATCTCTCATTTGATCTTGGACTGATGTCAGATCTTTTCTGAACAGCCGGAGGATATATATATATATGTGGTCGTTACAGCTCAGAGCTCTCTCTTACAGATAAGACATTGAATTCTTGAGCTATGTGTTTTGACTGGACTCAGAAGTATTTCAAGAACTGCTAATATTTAGCTCTGCTGTGATTTCTTGAAACAACAACTTTCTTCAGAGTCTATCTCATTTATGTGTATAAATCCAGAATGCAATGTGTTCATATATTTGGTACACTAGTTCTGGGAATTACAGAATCAAAAAATGGAGATAATGAATCATCTGGCTGAAATCCACGGTGCAGCCAATATTCCTCAAACACATATTCTCAAATCCTGTTTTTGTTTAACTAACACTAATCCAAAGTGTGTATTAAAAACAATTACAGGGACTCCCTACTAACATACCATATTACACTAAATGTTAACATCTTGTTGAAGTTACTGCTTATTCAGAACTTCTGCACACCCAATGGGCAGTGCAGTATGGCTTTTTTTCAAAAGTGTGAATAAGTAATCATCAAATTGCTCAATGCAAATGCAAGCATAATTATTAAAGACCAAATAATACTTACTAAGCAAAACTTGGCTATAACAAATGCCTCTAAAGTACATGTTCTCACAGAAGGTCTCTGCTAGGGAGCAAATTTTTATTTTTCATATTTTGAAAATAAAATGAGTTACCCTACATTTATATATGGTCTTGATCCTACAATTGGATTCACCTGTGGGGACTCCATCAGGGTATAAGGCTCTGCCTGTTCAGATCCCATTGTAAGGTCGAGGTCTATATTAGAAAAAACCCTATCCATAGCCTTAATGCCTGGGGAATTGAAATCCTTCATAAGAACAAATTGAAATGATGCTTGCTAATAGTTTTAGAAGGTGCTATTTTGATCTGAAGTATCTTGCCAATGATCCTGTGATTTAGGCTTCCCTAAATACTCATTAACATAACAGACCATGACATTTTAAAAGGGATCATTATAGTCTATCATATCATGATTTGTAGATAATAAGGATGTGACATACATTTCTGTTCAGATTGTTACGATCTCAATGTCAATGGGATAAATTATAGACTTTTCTAGTATGTTTTCATGTTTAACACTACTGTTGACTTAGACAAAACAAGATACATAAAATATAAATTAGTTGGATGATTTAAACTCATAAAATTCTCTGCATTCAGCACTAAGACTTTTCATAAATATCTTTAACTCCTACTGTTCTGAGTGGGGCCATACAAGTACGGAGGGAGGGAAGAGAGGGCATTTCAGCACATGTGATAAGTATAATTTCAGACTTCTGCAGCACGCACAATGAAATGGATTATAGAAGTCTGAGAAGGACAAGACCTATTGGATCATTGAGCCTATTCCCCTGCAAAGATAGATTTACCCAATGGACAATGTATTGGATATTATATTACCAGTTCTCCAAGCTATTATTCTCTCTGCGTTCAAGTTGTTTGTAAATTCCATTGTATTCAGGTTCGTATATCACTCATCGTGGTGTCTGTGCACCTTTAAAGGAGAAATTAAACAAGTGACTGTCTATCATGGGGTGGTACTTTTTCCAGTTTTCTCACTGGGAGGAAATATGCACAAGTGGGGTGGTTTTTGTTGTTCTGAAAGCTGGAGTGTTATGTACCGGTATTCGTGATGACATGGTCCAATACGTATGGTTTGTATTTGGACTGGAACATTTTGTAGGTATTTCCCTCCCAAAAGGAAGCCAAAAAGAAATAAATACCAGAAAGAAAAGTTTATAATACCTGCCAGGTTAATTCTTCTTATGAGCTTCCCAATGTCACGTACCTTATCTTTAATGTTTACTTCAGTGGGGCTCTATGTGGGCAGACCAGTCGAGGCACCTGCTACATATTTGCAGGATTGGGGCTTTAGATTGCAAACACTTTGAGGATCATTGATGGCCTTTGCTTTGTGTGTGCTAGAGCACTGAATAATGTTTTGGTATTACTACTAATAAATAGCTGATACTGTACTTTATTTTAGCCAAAAGGCCAAGCCCTAAATTCTCAGCCTTTTCTGATTTCAGAGTAGCAGCCGTGTTAGTCTGTATCCGTAAAAAGAACAGGAGTACTTGTGGCACCTTAGAGACTAACAAATTTATTAGAGCATAAGCTTTCGTGGACTACAGCCTTTTCTGAGTGTATGTCAGACCCATAAAGTAATTTTACATACGGTAAACCTTGTCTTAAGCAAGCACCCGAAGGACCAGCAAAAATTGGTTGCCTGAACAAGAGGTGGCCTTTAACTAACCATCAAACAAAGCATTGGAAATCCTGAACGCTTTAAGTGACCCTTTAAGACAGGACATTGCCTTTCGGATGTGGTCTTTATTACAGGTTTCTCTAATAGCAATATTATCTCCTTCCTTTTGCTATTAAATAGTTAGATAGTGCAGTAAATATACATCGTGCTTTACAAAACACAGCATAAGATACATCAGGTCCAAAGATACTGCAATGTAACACAGACAAGACAAAAAAAAATAAAATAAAATGGAAGAACAGTTCAAATGCAGGAGCATGTGACAACACTAGTGATAGGAAATAAGCAAGAGAATGGTTTGTGGAAGAAATGGAATTTAAGGGGCTTACATGAAGCATAAGAGTGTGTGTGGTGTGTGCACACACTATGCTTATAATCTATGGTTTATTTACTTTATTCTATTCAGTTGTACATTTTCCATGGCTATGTTTTACAGAAAACTCCTCTGAAATTCTGAATCATTGTTTCAGAAATAAGTATTTCTAAAAACCTTGATTTAAACTTATTCTTACATTATTATTTAATTCTCTGAAGTACTTTGAGAACCACTTCCCACTCAACTATCATATGAATCCAAAGAAGCTACAAACTAAGATTAATGTGAACAAACACCAGTAGATGGGAACCAGCCCCTTTTGCATGGGAATGGGCATTATCATATTTATTATTACACGTTATTTGTTAAGTGCCAATAATGAACTTGGTATTGTACAACATACAAACAATCCCTGGACAAAAAGGGCATACATTTTGAAAAAGACAGTTGCAGAATAAACACAGGAAAGCACAAAGAAAAGAATAAGTAGGAGGTTTAAGGGTTTAGGTTTGTTTTGGGTTTGGGGGGCATTATGAAAGAAGTGAGTCTTCATTTTAAGGATCCCTACTAATATTTTTAGAAGAGATTACTATACTGTGGATCTATTTGAATTGCTATTTCTAAGTAGCCATAAACATACAATTGCAGTACATTGTTGATTCCACTAGAGGGGTCAATTGTTCCTGTATGATAAATGCTTTGCTATAACGGTGTCAAGTAGATAGCCTCCTAAGAATACCCGTTAGTTGTCACTATGTTGTAGGTACAAAACAAAAACAATATTAGTTAAAAAAATTATTTGCCCTGGTAATAAATTAACAGACAGCTACTGGACTTTTACATGGTGTTCATTTTACAAAAACCTATAGGAACACACATATGGTTCACAAATTAGTTTTAAATATTATGGTTTATATCCTGTCTATAAGTGGCATTTGCAGCTTGACTTCAGGATATATTATGTACTTATAGCCTCATTCTATTTTGAAACTGAATTATTTATTATTGGGGTAAATTTGAGGCTATATTGGAAGAACTACAATAGTAAGGGCCATACTCTAATACTCCTACTCACATAGAGAATTAATCTGACCCCACAAGCAACCCTATTGAAATCAGTGGAATTGTTCACAGAGTCCGATACTACTCAACATGAGTAAAGGAGGCATAATTTGATTTTAAGTAAAAAACACCAGGTCTATTCAATATATTGTAATCTGAGGTCAGTTTAGCCTTTCTAAAACAGTGTTATACTAAGCCACATTGTTTTAACTGTTAAATAGCAATTTAGTTTATAATTACATTTTTGTAAAGCATGGGTAGTTATAGAGATTAGTAAGATCCCCATATTTGTTTCTGATGAGTTGAAATATTGATGAGTCTCTCTATTTATTCCCTCTACTTTTGCTAATCTGCTCTCCAACTGGGTACCTGCTGCAGCAGATGAGAAAGCATTGGGAAAGAGGAAATGGAAATGCTGTAGTACAAAGTATGGTTAATAATATTTTTAATGCATGCAGAGAACTATTAAATTAAAAAAATTAATAGAGGTCAAAAGCCAGCCTCTAATTCTCTTCAGGCAAAAGAAAGAATTTATTAAAAAGCCGAAAAGGTATCCAAAGAGAAACTTTCCACATTTGCTTTATGTGCACGAAATATAGACATCGTCTTGACATTCAGTTGATGAAAAAGATGAAATGAAAACAAAATTAACGCAAAAACAGTTCAAATAAGGAACATTGCTGGGGAAGGACAGCATACTGTTTTTGACATGGGCTATTCTACAGCTGCTGCTGAAGTTCTGCAGAATGCCATTTTCTAAGGAATCTCTTTGTAGAACCAGCCTTCAACATACACTTTTTTCAGTGCAGATAATCTTGGCATGGCATTATTCTACACAACATAGCAAAGCTGAAAAGCTAAAGGAAGGATAGCCAGCACTTTAGACTCTGTGATCTGTCACAGAAAAGTGGTGCACAGAGGAAAGAAGTCACAAACATGCATCAAACATGCCTTTTATTACTGCAGGTATTCATCTTCCTGACAAAAGCATTTGTTTTAATTTTAATATCAAGATGAGATTCAAATGAAGTGGATCAAATAATCCATGAGCGCATAACAAAAAACTATTAGACAGTGACACAAGTGAGGATTTTTTTGTTTGTTTTTGGTACATACTGTAGGCATGATTCTCAGTACAATTCTCCTAAAAATCTGCAAGGGTGGGGAAAGAAAAACAATGGTTCTCCATAACAATTTTAAACAGTTTTTTACAGACAAATGAAAAGTGTTACTTTGTCCTGCTCCTATTGAAGCCAATGGCCAAACTCCATCTTTACCTCACAGGGGCGAAATCCACCTCCGTGCACGAGGCCAGCATAAGGGCTATGTGCCACTTGAATCCCACTTAAGCCCTCAAAATAAGGCTTACATGGGATTTGTATAGACCATGTGCTAGGCCCTCTGCAGAGGGGTGAATTTCACCCTGGCAGCAGACCAGGTCCATTGTATCATATAAATTAGGCTTTTTCTTTACACTTAGTCCTCCTGGATTACAATTTAACTGTTTGTGCTGCTTTAATGTTGCTAATATCTGTCACTATTTTCCATGTTAACCCTTAATTTCATATTTGCTCCGGACTGTAGGGAAAACAAGGTTTGAACCTGGGAGTAAAAGAAAAAATCCATTTCCAAAACAGCGTATTATCATTTTGTATTAATTTGCTAGTATTTTACATATTCGTAGTGCCTCACAAATACACAGGAAGATGAAGAGCTTACAATTTATTTATAATTAAGAATCAGGAATGAGGTTGGGAGCAGACTGTTGGAGAAGAGAAATAGCATCGGAAGGCTAAGCAAAGATTATTCTAGGTGCAGCCATATATAAAAGATATAAATATAAATGAAAAGCAAGATTACCACCTTCAGAGCTTGTATAAATAAAAAATAAAAATTTAAATTAGAACAGGAAGGGGGGTCCTATTCTACACTCACTCACTTGGGTTCAGAGCCCCAAAATCAAGTGATTATATTACTTGATAAGGCAAATTTTGGTATTTGAACTCCCTCCCCCCCCCAACCCCCCCCAGCCAAGATACTGTATTGAAGACAATATTAATTGATTCATAGAGTTTAAAGCCAGGATAGACTATTAGATCATCTAGTCTGACCTTCTGAATTTCACAGGCCATTAAATTTCCCCTGTATTAAGCAGTAACTTGTTTTTGACTAAAGCATAACTTGTGTTTGGCTAACATATATTTCAGAAAGGCATCCTCTCTGGATATGAAAAGATGGAGAATCTCCCACTTCCCTAGGTAGTTTGTTCCAATGGTTAATCACCCTCAATGTTAAAAATGTGTGCCTTATTTCCATTTTGAATTTGTCTTGCTCAGGTTCCAGAGACTGGTTCTTGTTTGCTTTTCTCCACTAGATTAAAGAGCCCGTTAGTACCTGGCATCTGCTCCCCTTGAAGGTGCTTAGACACTGTAATCAAATCACCTCTCAATCTTCCTTTTGATAAGCTAAATGGATTGAGCTCTTTAAATCATTGTGACGCATTTTCTCCAGTCCTTGAATCATTTTTTGTGGCTCTTTTCTGCACCATCTCCAATTATTCAACATCCATTTTAAAATGCAGACACCAAAACTATATGCAATATTCCAGTATTCGTCTCATCAAGTCCATATACAGAGGTAAAAATCACCTCTCTACCCTTACCTACCAAACCCCTGTGTATATATTCAAAGTTCATATTAGCCCTTTTGGCCACAGCATCACCCTGAACACATGTCGAGTTGCTTGTCCATTTTTTCCCCTATGTCACTGCTTTGCAGGATATAGTTCCCCATTCTGTAGGTATGGCCTGCGTTGCTTGCTCCTAAATATATGATCTTGCTGTATTAAAACACATTTTGTTACTAAATGATCCAGATCTCTCTGTATGACTGCACTGTCGCCCTCATTATTTTCCGTCCACCAATGTTTGTGTCATCTGAAAATTTTATCAGCAGTGAATTTAAATTTACTTCCAGATCATTGATGAAAATGTTGGAGAGCCTCAGGATTGGGCCTAGTACCAATCCCCGAGGAATCCCACTAGAACAGGGGTGGGCAAACTATGGTCCAGGGGCCACATCTGGACCTTCAGATGTTTTAATCTGTCCCTCAAGCTCCCGCTGGGAAGAGGGGTCCAGGGCTTGCCCCACTCCACATGTGCTGTGGCTCTGCACAGCTCCCGAAAGCAGAGGTATGTCCCTTCTCTGGCTCCTACACGTAGGGGGAGCCAGGGGGCTCCGCACGTTGCCCCTGCTCCAAGTGCTGCCCCCGCAGCTCCCATTCGCCAGGAACCACGGCCAATGGGAGCTGCAGGGGCAGCGCCTGTGGATGGGGCAACATGCAGAGCCTCCTGGCTGCACCTCCATGTAAGAGCCAGAGGGGGGACATGCCACTGCTTCTGGGAGCTGCTTGAGGTAAGTGCCGCCCAGAGCCTGCACCCCTGACCCCCTCCTGTGCCCCAACCCATAGCCCTGATCCCCCTCACACCCTCTGAACCCCTCAGTCCCAGCCCAGAGCACCCTCATGCACCCCCAACCCCTCATCCCAACCCAACCCCAGAACCTACACCCCCAGCTGGAGCCCACACCTTCCCCACACACCCAAACCTGCTGCCCCAGCCCGGAGCCCCCTCCTGCCACCTGAACTTCTCATTTCTGGCCCCAGCTGGAGCCCTCACCCCCTTCTGCACCCCAACCCCCAATTTCATGAGCATTCATAACCCATCATACAATTTCCATACCCAGATGTGGCTCTTGAGCCAAAAAGTTTGCCCACCCCTGCACTAGAAATACCCCCATCTAATGATTTGCCATTATCACCTACTTTTTGAGATCTGTCAGTTAGCCAGTTCTTAATCCATTTAACATGTTCTTTATGGATATTGTACAATGATAATGTTTTAAAATCAGACTGTCATGTAGTACTAAGTCAAACACCTTACAAAATTTGATTACATGTATGCAGTTACCTTAATCAACCAAACTTGTAATCTCCTCAAAGAATAAAATCAGGTTTGTGTGACAAATTTTCCATAAAACCAGGTTGGCTGGCCTTAATTGTATTCTTATCCTTTAATTCTTTCATTGAATCCCATATCAGCTTTTCCATTATTTTGCCTGGTATTGATGTCAGGCTAGGGTGACCAGACAGCAAGTGTGAAAAATCAGGATGGGGGTGGGGGTAATAGGAGTCTATATAAGAAAAAGCCCCAAATATCAGGACTGTCCCTATCAAATCAGGACATCTGGTCACCCTATGCCAGGCTAACTGGCCTAGGGTTACCCAGGTCATCTTACTTGCTCTATTTTAATAGTGACATTCTTCCAGTCTTCTGGAATTGCATGGGTATTACAAAATGTATTAAAGATGAACATCAATGAGCCAGATCTCCTCAGCCAGTTCTTTAAGGACTTTTGAGTGCAAGTTATTTGGATTATATAGCTACTCTCCATGCAAAATAGATTTTCCATAGCTGAGCAAGCCATCCCTGATCTTATTCTGATTTCTTTGGAACAGCCTCTTTGATTGGATTTATATGATCCCATATAATTAAATTTATCTACTGCTTCTACAGCTTATACGTTAATCTTGATGTCCGCTTGCATCCTGTGCTTTTTTTTAGTCATGTCAACGTACATGCATTTTGTTTTCATCTCATTCAGAAATAGTCCATATTCCTCACTGTTTCTGCAAACTCCAACATTTATTGCATTGCATTGGTGGCTGTGGTAAAGAGCATCATGTCATCAGTATATCTGAGGCCAGTTAAAAAGTGTCCACCAATGGAAATCCCAATTCCTTCCATTTTGTCAAAACCCTCCAAGGCTTGTCTCATAATAAACTTGCCATCTATATGAGAGGCTTGGGAACAAAATATGTCCTTATCTCACATCCTGCCCAGTAGAAGCCACTCACTGTTGCCTACTGCTGTTTTTGGAGGTAGACACTTGTGATGAGTTCAATGAAGTGCTTGGAATCCCCATATCTGACAGTATCCTCCAAAGAGGGTCATGTTGGATGGTATCAAATGTTTTGGAGTAATCAATGAAACACATGGACACTGGGTGATTGTACTCTCTGCATTTTTCAATGAAGTGATGGATAGTTGCAATTCAGTTACCTGTCAGCTAGGCTCTGAAAGTAGCTTGTGTGATGGTAGTTTTGCTTCTCCCTTCGTTTTATTGAATCCTAGATTACATAGAGCAGAACTTTGCTCACGTACAATATCAGGGAGATGGTACAATGGTATACTTTGTTTCCCGTCTTTGTTTTATATATCCAAACTAGAGCTAGTAAAATGTTATCATGATTTTTTTATTCTACAGTGTGTAAAATCTTGTATTTCAATCACACACACAGATGTAAACTATTACTAAAAAAAATAATTAATTGAGCCACCAGAATGTGCTCGAACTGTGTAAACTGTGTGAATGGGTAGCTAGAACCCGTGACGTTCCTTACCCTATCTCCTCCTTACTACTTGTTATCCCAACTCAGTGCAACATGTTTATGAAATAAGATTTCAATTAGTTTCATATATATATATATATATATATACACACACACACACACACACATACACTGTAATATATTTATATTCATTTTCAATTCATTTTGTTAAATGTTTAAATATTATATTTAATGGATATTATTTTCATTATTTGTTCAACTCTCCCCCTAGCTTTTTTGAAATCCCCCCATCTGTTATTATCAATATAACTTACCTTATTCATCATGGCAAAATAGCCAGGTGAATAAATACACCTACTATATAATATATACTGCTATATAAATAATAATGAGAAAATCAATGCTAGGATTTTTTTTAGTGTATCTTATGAGGGACAGATATTTTAAATGAGGTTTATTTATCCCGTTTGCTTTATTTATAAATGTTTTTGATACAAAATGGCTAAAATTCAAGTAGGAAAAGTAAGAAGAGTGATCTTAATAAATTGCATTGTTCAGCTGTGCTGGTACAGACAGAGCCCTCCAAGGTATTTAATAAAGTAGGCCAGAGAACTCTCCTTTGTGGATAAAACTCTGTTGCAACTTTGGAGTTGTTGGTGAGATAGATCTATTACATTATTAGCTCTGGGGTGAGGTCTCCCAATGCTGCTGAAATATGCTCAATTTAGATTCTATTTTATATTACTGTGTCTGGATAATTTTATATCTATATTTTACTTTTTTAATGCTTAACTGATTCACTTGTAATTTTTAAAAGACTGCAAACCTCTTTTAAAAAGAAAAGAAAATACATCTTGTGATTATATTTAATTAGAATAATAAAAGGGTCAGAGATAAGGTTAACCCAGGAGCTTCTGGTATATTTATGCTTTTTTTCAATACTAGCACTTAATAAGAGAGGACTAGCATTTAAACTAGACTGCAGGAGGTTAAAGAATGTAGGAGGAATGCCTGAGTATCTTAGAAGCTACCTGTTCAATCAATGTGGGGTAAATTTAGCCCCTGTCTCTGCCATTGTGATGGGCCCTTGGCAGTGGAACTGATATAGTTCAGCTCCACAAGAAGGAGTTGCAGGAGGTAAAGTGAGCTCACACACCTCCATTGTGTTCTGGAACCCTTCTCTCTGTGAGCTACCTCTACAATACCATGCAGGGAATGGGCATACTAGGATTCTAGGTAGGTACCTGTATGGCTTCTTGGCCATAGTCTCTAAGGGTGAAATTCACCATGATGCAGAAGGTCAACAGTAGATTTATACACTGCTAAAGATTTTAAAATTGGATTTAAGCAGTGCATAGTCCTAGTGATGTAGATTAAGGGGGTTGTGTAACAGCCACAACTTCTACCACATTTCCTCTCCTTCCTTTCTACCCATCTATTCTGTGCCAAGATGGACTCTGAATACCATATCCATATTTGTCCTATATGAGCATTTTGCCATATCATGCTGCATATATACTAATGGATTGAGTACAAAGAAGATGAATAGAATGGAATAAATAATTTATCCCAATTTTCTTTAGAAAGGAAATATTGGAAGAAAGTTATATAAAGGCTTTCCTTACTCTAGACTCCAAGCTTTTGTCACATGATAATTCTTCACTTCCTGATATCACCAATGGCAATTTCCATCCGCCCCCCCCCCCCGGCCCCCTTCACACTCTCCTCCTTTTGTTTTTCTTTCCTTTATTTAAGTGGGGTTTGTGCACTCCAGACAATGCTGGTACTGATTCAAATCTTGATTCAAACCCATGGTGTCATACTTTCTCAGGTAGAAGGTGGGTCAAATTATCTAATTACCTACTGACATTTTCATGGTATCTTTGGCACCCACGCACAATAAGGTGGGTATTTCAATATCTGCTGATCCTCAATTTAGACCTGTTTTGAACACACAAAAGAGCCTTAAGTGATCTGTCCACAGCATTGAAATACCAACCTTAGTTGGTACTTTGAAAACTCAAAGGCTTCACAAGATGAATAGCAAACTGTGGATGACAGCTCCTGTGGAGCCATTATTAAATTGCAGCAGTGAAGACTGCATTGCTTTGGATTTAGATAAAAGACTCCATACAAGACAAATGGTAGGAGGACATCAAACAAGACTGTGTCCATGCAGTGACAGAAGCAATCCAATTGAAGAAGCTGTTGATTTCCCCAAGGCAACATACTATTTCTTCTTGAGTAATTTATATTAAGGAACTAAAGATTGTATATTCATCTTCTATTTACACCTTTCCGTAAAAATACTGCTTCTAGTTGTCAAATGTAAGTCTTGCTTACACTATTTGCTAGAAGGGAAATATCAATATGGGAACATGTTAATTATTTTGCATCTGGTTTTATTTAACCACAAGAGCAGTATGTGTAAAGGTTATAGATGCAGAGTTACAATCTATAATGATCAGATAAAAAGATTAGTCAGCAAATCGATAACATACATACCACCAGGAAGCACTATGCACTCAAGGCAACAATGAATACAAAGGGTACAGATAAACATCATCACCTTTATTTAGATGAAAGCTGATTGTAGAGTACTTCTACTGTCTCATTAATAATGTACAAACCTCTTGGAGGCTTTGTTTGCTATACAAGCCTAATTCAGTCTCCTGAATAAATTTGAAAATGTGTACATTTTTATGTAAAACTACTGTATATAAAACCAGCATCTTGCTCTTTTATTGACTATCACATAGATCCAAACTGTCACCAAGGGAAAGGCCCGATGTACTTGTGTAACTTCTTAAACTCTCAAGGCACATGTACAATTAAAGACCAGCATTTAATCTAAACAACGCTGTATGAAGCTGGGATTTACAAAGAAGCCAAAGGGATTAAAATTCAGTAGAGTTGGGAGCCTACATCTCTTAGGCTCCTTTGACAATCAAAGCCCAAATTGCTTATTAAAGGTGTATAACTGTATCCATCTACATAAGAACAGCCATACTGGGTCAGACCAACGGTCCATCTAGTCCAGTGCCGGTGGCCAGAGCCAGATTCATAGGGAATGAACAGAGCAGAGCAATTTCAAGTGATACATCCCCTGTCATCCAGTCCTAGTTTATGGCAGTGCGAGATTTAGGGACATCCAGCGCATGGGCTTGTGGCGCTGACCACCTTGGTTAATAGCAATTGGTGGACCTATCCTCCACGAATTTATCTACATCTTTTTTGAACCCAGTTATACTTTGGCCTCACAACATCCCATGATAACAAGTTCCACAGGTTGACTGTGCATTGTGTGAAGAAGTAATTCATTATCTTTGTTATAAACCTGTTGTTTATTAATTTCATTGTGTGACCCCTAGTTCTTGTGTTATGTGAAGAGGTAAATAACACTTCCCTATTTACTTTCTCCATACCATTTATGATTTTATACACCTCTACCATATCCCCATTAGTCATCTCTTTTCTAAAATGAACAGTCCTAGTCTTTTAATCTCTCCTCATATAGAAACTGTTCTACCCTTAATAATTTTTGTTGCCCCTCTCTGAACTTTTCCCAATTCTAATATATCTTTTTTTGAGATGGGGCAACCAAAACTGCACTCAATATTCTAGGTGTAGGCATACCATGGATTTTTGTATATTGTCATTATGATATTTCCTGTTTTATCATCTATCTCTTTCCTAATGGTTCCTAACATTCGGTTAACATTTTTTGACTGCCGCTGCACCTTGAGCAGATGTTTTCAGAGATATACCCACAATGACTCGCTTTCTTGAGTGGTAACAGCTAATTTAAACCCATCATTTGGAAAAAAATAATCCCAGCTATACATACAAACGTACATTACTTTGCATTTATCAACATTGAATTTTATCTGCCATTTTATCGCCCAGTCATCAAGTTCAGTAAGACCCTTTGTCATTCTTCACAGTCAGCTTTGAACGTAACTATCTTGACTAATTTTTTATCATCTGTGAATTTTGCCACCCCACTTTTCCAGATCATTTATGAATATGTTGAACAGCACAGATCCCAGGACAGATCCTGGGGGAACCCCATTATTTATTTATCTCCATTGTGAAAACTGTCCATTTATTCCTGCCTTTTGTTTCCTGTCTTTTAACCAGTTACTGATTCATGAGAGGACTTTCCCTCTTATCACATGACAGCTAACTTTGCTTAAGTGCTTTTGGTGAGGGACCTTGTCAAAGGCTTTTTGAAAGTCCAGGCATACTATATCAACTGGATCACCCTTGTCCACATACTTGTTGACACGCACAAAGAATTCTAATAGATTGGTGAGGCATGATTTCACTTTACAAAAGCCATTTTGACTTTTCCCCAACATATCTTGTTAATCTATGTGCCTGATAATTTTGTTCTTTTCTATGGTTTCAACCAATTTGCTTGGTGATGAAGTTAGGCTTACTGACCTGTAATTGCCAGGATCACCTCTGGAGCCTTTTAAAAATATTGTCATCTGTTACAGAGGCTGATTTCTGTGATAAGTTACATACAACAGTTAGTAGCTCTGCAGTTATATATATTAGTTCCTTCATTACTCTTGAGTGAATATCATATGGTCCTGGTAACTTCTTACTGTTTAATTTATCAATTTATTCCAAAACCTTGTGTACTGATGCTTTAGTCTGGTACAGTTCCTAGAATTTGTCACCTAAAGAGAATGGCTCGGGAGTGGGGACAGGGTTGCCAGGTGTCTGTTTTTTTACCAGACCGCCCAGTTGAAAATGGACCCTGGCGGCTTTGGTCAGCACTGCTGACTGGGCAGTTAAAAGTCCGGTTGGCGGAGCTGGCAGGCTCCCTACCTGACTCTGTGCGGCTCCCAGAAGCGGTGATACCTCCTTCTGGCTCCTAAGCAGAAGAACGGACGGGGGGCTCTGTGCGCCAGCTCCACAGCCAATGGGAGTTGTGGGAACAGCACCTGCACATGGAGGCAGTGCGCACTGCGCAAAGCAACCTGGCTGCCCTTCTGCCTAGGAGCCAAGGGACATGTTGCTGCTTCCAGGGATGCCCCCTGACGTAAGTGCTGCCTGGAGCTCACAGCCCCTCCCACACCCCAATCCCCTGCCCCAGCCTGGAGCACCCTCCCACACCCAAACACCCTCCCAGAACCCACCCCCTGCACTTCCTCCAGCACCCTGAACCCCTTATTTCTGGCCCCTCCCCAAAACCCACACTCCTAGCCCAGCGCCTGTACCCCCTCGCACACCCCAATCCCCTGCCTCAGCCAGGAACCTCCTCCCACATGCCAAACCCCTCAACTCCACCCCCCCAGCCCCCTCCAGCACCCCAAACTCCTCATACCTGGCCCCAACCCAGAGTCCACACCTCAACCCCGTGCCCCAGCCTGGAGCCCCCTTCTGCACCATGAACCCCTCACTTCTGCCCCCCCAGAGCTCACACCCCAAGATGGAGCCCTCACCCCTTCCTGAACCCCGACCCTCTACCCCAGCTCAGTAAAAATGAACGAGTGAGTGAGGGTGGGGGAGAGCGAGCGACAGAGGGAGGTGAGATGGAGTGAGTGGAGGGTGGGGCCTCAGAGAAGGGGTGGGGAAGGGCAGGGGTGTTCAGTTTTGTGCAATTAGAAAGTTGGCAACCCTATTATCCTCTGCAGTCAAGACTGCTGCAAATAATTTATTTAGCTTCCATGCAATGGTCTTGTCTTCCTTGAGTGCTCTTTTTGCATCTTGATGGTCCTGTGGCCCTCACTGACTGTTTGGCAGGCTACTTTAAAAATTTGTTAGTTTTTATGTTCTTAGCTAGTTGCTTTTCAGAATCTTTCTTTGCCTGCCCTATTATACTTTTACACTTGACTTATATTCCTTTCTATTTTCCTCACTATGAATTGCTGTCCAATTTTTAAAGGATGCCTCTTTACCTGTAACCATATCTCACTTTATGTATGCCTTTGTGTATATACATGTGTAATAAATACACATACACTTATATGGGGGTGTGTGCACAAGTGCATGCACACATACTGGAATGGTTTAGTAGTAGGATTTGAGCTATGAAGAGCAGTTTTAGGATATTATGGATATTTGTCAGTCTTGGTTCTCCAGGTTCTTCCATCACCCTTCCTCTCATCCCCTTTTATTGGATTCCACAACTGCCAATTCCTAGTTTCCTGTCTTTGTTCAGTCACCTTCTATAGCAGTCATCTTCACACTCTCTTCTTTCTCTCAACATTCCTCAGCATTCTCATTCTCTTTCCCCCTTTTAATCTGTGCCCCTTTTCCTAGACCCCTCTTGTTAAATATAGACCGGATTTAAAAAAAAAAAAAGTGCCCATCTCCTTTTTCCTCCCCTTACTCCCCCAGACTAGCACTCCTTTGTACCTCAAGTTTCTATAACAGCCTGGTTTACCTAGCATGCCTTCCCACCAGAATGTACCACCACAAGTCAAAATGATAGCTTTCTCTGGTGTACCATGACTGTTTTTAGTCTTTTCACTCAAAGTCTGCCCTATGTTTCAGTACTATAGTTCCCTAAAATCAGGGGCCATTTTCAAATGGTAATAGAGAAGCGCCAAAACTAGAATCTTGTCTCTGTCATCCCTCTCATAAACTCTGGTGGTTCAGATGGAATGGAACCCAGATCAAAATAGAGTTTGCAAAATGAAACCCAAACAGCAAAAGTTTGATAAAATTAACCTATAGGCCTCCTCAGCCCATCTCCAAATGATATGCTGCTTGGCTGGTTTAATGTATGTGCATGTGTACCTCTGGGCTCCTGGCAGTGGTCTTTTCATTTTCAGTATTCAGTTTCAGGGATACTCTGAGCAGTATATTGCACAATCTAAAAGCTGAATTTGTTCTGAACGGATTCATTGAAAAGAATAGGTTTCAATACGCTAAACTTAAAAATAGCTTCAATAGTGTCTAATCTGTGATTCCTGCATGGTACTGATAATTAGAACTAAAAAAAAATACCCCCAAACCCCACAGAAAACTAACACGATTGATCTCAGTGAAAACAGTTTTGTTTTGTTCTCTTGAAGCTATTCTCAGAATACTACTTTGCATGATTACTTGCAGTATTTTTCCATCTTCTGTGTTACTTTTCAAAACTGGTGTGTAATGATTTTCTTGGTTTGTCTGTAACAGAAATAACTACGAAGTGTAACGGTCAGGGTGGGAGAAATGGGTAACTCCTTGAAAAGTTATTTTCACATTCCTTTTTTTTTTGTTATTGGCCAAAGCCCTACATTTTTCATACATAGACAAAGCTTTCTTCTTCATTACGGAGCTTTTTCTTTTAATTAGCTCCAACTCCTGCTGCATCACTTTTCCTCTCATTGAGAGGGTGGAATTTACCATCTCTGCTGAGCCAGCGGGAGAATGAAGAGCTGGCCCAGCTTCCTCTCTCATCCAAATACCTAGCATCTGATTTTCAGAAGTGCTGAGCACCCACAGTTCCCACTGCCTCCAACTGTGCTTATGGGTGCTCAGCATCTGTGACGATCAAGCCCCGAGGGAATCCCCGCTCCACAGTGCAGCCCACAAGGTGAGGGTCTTGAAGCTGCTTCCACACTTGCCTTACATGCATAACAGCACCACTGGGGGAGCCACTGTTTTTTCTCTTATATTACTATTCTTTTCCTTGGGCATGAAGGATCACAAGAGCAAAATGAATACCCCCATGAATCCTTTTCCAAACTGGGGATTGTTTGTAAAGCAATAGTGTACGTTCTGTTCCTTATAAAAGAGTCTCTGGCCCCTCCCCACCTTTGTTGTTGTTGTATCGTTGATAAAATTACTTTCTATTCTGAGGTGAATTTGTTATGTGACTTTCATCTATTAGGTTTTTTACTTTTCTTGACATCCCAGTCCCTTCTTGCAGACCCTTACCTATTTAGATTCTTTTGGTCTGCAGGTTTAAAAAGAAATTCACTGGTCATGACAGGCTGCAATGCCTCTTCAGGTTTCTCTCTCTCAGAAAAAAAAAAAACCCCACAAAGCCGGTGTCAACTGCAGGTCTCAATAGCATATGTTGATTCCACAGTACAAAGTCACTTTAAATCCCCTAGTCCCTCATTTCCCCTCCCCAGGAGGAATCAAACCAAACAGCAAACAGCTTACATTGTCAAGATCTGGAAGCTTGTTGTAAGAATAACTAGTTCTTGACATTTGAAATTACTCTGGTTCAAACATTTTTTGATCTTTCATATTAGCCTTGTGTCTTGAGAAATAAAAATATGATAATCAGAAAGTACATAATTGGGTTCAGGGTATTGTGTGGTCACCCTCACTGGCTCTAGAGATAAAGGTACTTTGAAAGATTACGCACAGATATCTGGAATTTATTCTGCACTGACTGTGAAATGACAGATCTTTTTTCTTAATTATACCGGCTATCAGTCTAACACCTGTTGTTAACCATTCTGTCTTGAAGAATCTTTTCTGATATGTTTTATTGTTCTACCAGACACTTGGCAGCAAAATGGCACATGGATGTTAAGACTGCAGACCTAGAGTCTGATTTTAATCTCACTGATGCTTATTTTACATAATTGACTTAAGGCGTTGAGGGACTGGCCACACAAGAGACAACCACACTTTTGCAAGCATTAGGGACTGGAAGCTGCTTGTTTTCAAGGTGTTTGGCCAGAAATGTGTATTTCTGTTAGCCAACCAATGCAACTTCCAATGAGATGTTTTAGGGAGTAATGTATATTACTATGTAGCCTGGCCAACCCCCTGTGAATTCATATAGCAGTGCTGGCAGCAGTCCCCAGTGTTGTCTTTTGACAGCAATTCCAGTTCCCTGCTGACCAGCCCAAGACCATCTCTCGTTAAACCTCCATGAGTACCCTTGCTGCAGCAATGAATCATACACAGAGGGCTTCACACAAGCTGGGTTTATTGAGCTGTATTATAGGAAAATATATCTCAGATGGCCCCACCGCAGCCAAAACAATCTGTCATTTTTAATTCTTTCTGTCACCTCATTAGGTATACAGCAATAGTGACAGTAAAAAACAAAAGCACAAACAAAAACCTGCAACATTTGCACCACTCTTATTGAGACTTTAGCATAAATACAAAGTCACGAAATGATTCATTGACCAAACATATGTGCCTTGGTACTGTATATTACAAAATGAGACACTGAATGGTCTCAGAAGGCATATAAAGCAATTACAAATAATGGTGCTTCAGCGTATCATACTATAACATAAAAGGTCATCCCTATAAACATGAAAAAGCTGATTGTAATTTTTTTCTACAGATGCACACCCAAACACTTAGAGGTTCCCACCTCGCAAGGTAATCTTTACAAATCTCTGAGAATATGCCATAGCCTTGTTTCCTCCTAAGTCTGATTGTGCCTTTTCATCAACAGTTAATATTTTATGTGAATAAGTGGAAAATTTTTACCAAGGCCAAGTATGTGTCATAAGACAATATTGTACTCAAGACAAAATATTTATCCTGTATGTATATATGATAGTGAAGGAAACCTTGGCTAATCTTCTGTGAAAATGAAAAGCCTATTTTTTCCTCCTAAAGCTTGCTTGTTTTCACATTAATGCATTAAAGTTGTATTCCACTGGAAGCCGCAGAGAGTACATTTTGAGGACTCTGATAATTTTTGCAGTAACACACTGAGTGTGTGATAATAATGTTTATGCACAGATGTAAAGAATGTGCTGACAGATTAAAAAGGAGTCAGCCGGTGTTTGCATAGTGTTCATTTTTATTTAAAAAAAACCACTCATCCTACACCTGACTATGAACAAACAGCTTTTTCAGGAATGGAATTAGCTCATGGTATATTGCAATTCCCCAACCCCTCCTGCCCCCCGGACTAATTCAAAAATTCAGGTGATGGGCACATCAGAGAATTGCAAGCTTTTATTTTCATTGCAATTAGAGATTTATCTTTAAATGATTGTCCATCTAATACTGAAAAAGAATCGCAACCCAGTCAGCAGTATAAAATTGAGAATGTATGCAGAATTATAGAAGGCAATGTAAAATTATTGCAAACCCTCTGATGAACACAGCGATAGAGACCTTCTTTATACATATTCAGTGAAATTCCAACTGTACTAGGGAATTCAGTACTGTTCCCAGGGGTGTGCTAAATGGCAGTCTTGGTATTAATGTGGCATATGGCAATTGGTATCAGCTGTTTCTCAATATGATCTTATGGTATTTTAAAGCTAATTGGTGTGCTGGAACCTCATATTGCATTGCATCATGCCCTAGCATGGGAAGAGACTACAGGTAATGTCACTTGCTCTGATTTATCAAAGAAACTACCCTGACCAATACTAGTAGCAAGCTGCTGCATCCCTAAAATCCAAGGAACTATACTGATTTGGATGGAAAAGCAAAAATGAAGAGCAGTGAGGAGAAAAGCAGGAAAGGGATTTGGGAGGGCATCATTTGGAAAGTTGAAGCACAGAAAAAGATACTTTCCAGACTCCACCTTTGGAAAATGGAGACCAACAGAATGCAACCATTATCTGACCTGCGGGATCCTACTTTCAGCAGTAGTAGATATTGTACATTTGTTGCTTCTTTTTTGGGAAGTGACCTGGAAACAAATAATTGGGAGGTATTTATGATTTTCTGTATTTTTTTTTATTCATCTGTTCCCTTTCAGAATACTTGATGCTAGATTGATCTGTAAAGTGTGTTTCATTTTGTCTAATTGTGGGTCTCTTTGTTACAGGCAGTCAATGTTGATGGCATTTGATTTTCCTTGTGGAAATACAGATTTTCTTAGTTTCAAAAGTGGCTTCTGAATTTTTACCAGTTTTTTTAGCGTGTATGTTACATTTCCACATGCAAACCAAGTCATTAGACATCTAATCTAATAATTTACACATTTTAAATCTGAGATTTAGGAGTATAATTTGCCAGTATAACAATTCACATAGATGTCTCACCACAAGTATGTGCAAAAGCCCTTTGTGAGTTTAAAAATGGAGCTTTTGAGCATATGATAATTTACATAGGCAAAACGACTTTCCCAAGAAATTGCATCCGTAAACATACAGGCCAGGCTAAAACCATTTTGAGAATCTGTCCCTAACTGCTGGAAGAGCTGGGGAGGGAAGGAATAGGAAGGAAGTGCAAGGAAACCAAGAACATTACTGTCCTGCCACAATAGTTTCATAAATCCAAATGAGAGACTAAAATCAGGTATGCTTTGTCAGAAGGTGGGAGCAAAGGAAACTGAATGTTTATCTTAAAAACATGACAAAATAGAATTAGCAGTAATATTTTGACAATGAAACCTTTATGAATGCACTGTCAAGGAAAGTGTAGTCATCCCTTACAGACATCTATCCGATTTCCAAAGGTGCTCTGAATCCACAATATGTATTAAACACAATGGGAATTTTGGGTGCTGAGCACCTTTGAAAATCAGGCCAGGAAACAACCAGTCTATTTGAATTGCACCCCATACGTTGTGTAACACGATCACAAAAGCTGTTGCAGTAGCTGGTAATTGACAGAGTTAATGAATTATGTTAAGCAGGTATAGTACAGAAGAAGCTGTCCCCTACAGAGTGATTGGCCACTTGGGAAATACTGTGACAGTTGTCTTTGTGGGAAAATAATGTGGTTGTGGTACTCTTTCTTTGCCAACTCCTATCTATGATGAGATACTCTCTACTAGCACACACATGGACAGATATGTACTTGCAGCTGGTGTTTGAAGGTAGAGGATAAGATAAGGAAAGGAAAAGAGGTGTAGTGGCTAAATATAGAGCAGCTAAGCTTTTTCCCATGGTCCATATGTACATTATTGATTACCAAAAACTAATATGTTGGCTAAATTCTGCTCTCACACACTGAAGTCAGTGAGGTTGCAAGAGAATAAATGAAAGCAGAATTTGGCCTGCTGACTTTTTTGTAAGTTGCACAATTTACCTCACGGTTACTTTTAGAAATTTTTAATAATCAACTGTCTAGCCAGCCCCTCCTCAAACAGAACAATGAATTTAAATCACAAAGGGTATTTTAGAGTAATACTGTTTTCATATTATTTTAGTATATAGAACGTGAACATTAACTTTGAAATGACAGGGTTGAGGCTTTGAAATATATAGACCAAACTAAATGGTCCCCACCAGAAAGATGCCTATATAATATTGAGTAATGAAAAAATATTGGTTGTGTCAGTTTGGTTTGGTTTTGAAATATTCCATAATTCGATTAGACTATCTCAGTGTCTTATTAAAAACATCTCCATGGAATAGTTGGATTTTCTTGACTGTCTGGCTCAAAATGTAGAGAATCTCAGATTGTGTCCTGAATCTTTTACAAGCTGACAGTGTTTTACTTGGATATAATAACACTGGCAAAAAAGCAGATGAGACTGAAGCCTTTTTAAAGTTTTGCAGCTTATGGCTCTTGAATTTTTCTTAGTTATTTAGCCAAAGTTGAGAGAGTTGTACCAAGGAAATAACTTATTGGACCTTTGAGTTTTTAGATGTAGAGTTATCACCATCAGTTTAGTATAAACTCAGGATAAACACACAGGGAGTACTAAAAAGTACTATTTCAAAAGGTATTCTGCAAACAAAGCCACCAAAAGAAGCTAATTGAGAGGACCATACTATTGTTTAAGAAAGTAACAATATTTTGAGAGAGAATCAATACTTAGTAAAGATCTCAGGATGTAAACAAGGCAAATAATAATAAGCATTGCACTACAAGCAATCTATTAGTAACCAAAAGACGGTAAGTGGAAAAGAGAATGAATGGAAACACTTGTTGGTTGTACTAAAGATTTAGGCTTACAGAGATCATGATCTCTTGGCCCAATCTTTCTCACGGATGTAAGTTTCGTATAGCCATTTGTTATGATGTTATTAAGAACAGCAGTCTGGACATTAAAATATTTTCAGCATAGCTAGTTACAATTGGGATTTGAAAATTGCTTCCTTACAATTTATTAGGGACCACAGTTTAAAACGTTTTTGTACCCAGAGAATCTCAGATGATGCCATTAAGACTGCATAAAATACCACAAAATACCAAGAGATCAAGCCAAGTAGCAATTATCTAAAGCATTTTTCTGGTATCTACCCAGATTTTTCTTTGGGGAGTGCTAACTCAGTAAATAATCACAATACATAAACAAAGCATTGGCTATAACTCTGGAAAGAACCTAAAATCTTCTCTAAAGTGTTTTGCTCTGTTTGATAAAATAGTCTTTGGGGAGGAACTAATGGACAAAAGCTAAAGATCCAAAGAAAGGGAACTTGATCCATTTGAAAGAGGAGAAAAGGCTGAAGAAAGCAAGTGCAAAATTTTGCTGGTGCTCACTCAAAAAATGCTGACTTCCTCTTGTAGGTCATCTCACAGGTCCACCTTATACCACATAATAGTGTAATTAAAAAGTGCTGATGTTTTATGCTAGCAGGAATTTTGCCTCTTCAACCCACCAATGAGCCAAAGATAAATAATATTCAGAGTCTGAATGTTGTGTAAAAATTACAAGGTGCTGTACTGTCACACAAAACCAGCCCCAGAATAGGGCTTCTAAGCTATTAGCAATCATGATAAGAATTCATAAATACTGAAATGGTATATTATGTTTTCAAGGCACTGTACAAACATACTTATGGTAAAGCTGGGATGTAGGTATAATAATGCTGCATTTAATATGTTTGTCAGAGGGTGGAGATGGATGGCAGGAGAGAGATCACTTGATCATTACCTGTTTCGTTCACTCCCTCTGGGACACCTGGCATTGATCACTGTCGGTAGACAGGATACTGGGCTGGATGGACCTTTGGTCTGACCCAGTATGGCCATTCTTATGTTCTAATATGTAGCTGCAAATTGTGTGTGTCTGAGAGAGAGAAAATATATGGTATTGTATAATTATTAACAACGTTGGGTATTTTTAACCAATCCTCTTGGTTACAAATTGGTCAGTATGATGGGTATATCACAGAGGCTGGCAGGGAGGAGGTTAACGTATTTTTTTGATAAGAAGGACCACAGTTTCCTGCTCTATGTGCAGGTATTTGAAGGGCAGCAAGGCTGGGCCAGTTTTGAATATGTAATTAATTCTTTCCAGTACATAAAAGAGTACTGTGTGCATTCTCTGCACTGGCTTATTTGTTAAATGGGGAATGATACTTAACTGCCTTCTAAGGTAAAGTATAAGGGCTTTGAAGTTCACAGAAATAGAACAGCAGGTCAGTGAAGGTTAGACCCTTAACTCCTGGTCTTGTTCCCAGATGAGTGCACTTCCCCTAGGCTACAGGGTGATTGGATGGCAAGAGTCTCGCTTTCTCATTGCCTGACTTGGCAGTACAATGGAACAGGCAGGCCAATGCAAATACAATTCTGCAAAACTTGGTTCACTTGCAAATTTTAGTAGTGGTTTCCTCTCCTTCTCTGGAACTTGGCTGAAGTGTATTTTAGACATTTTCTCTGGCCTTGGTGGAAACAAGCTAGGCCTCATAGCTGTGCTTCAGATTTTGGCTGAGAAAAGCTGCTATAGGCAACTATGCCTGAACATATAAGTTAGAATTTTCTCATATATACAGCCTCAAGAAATGTGCTGGAATGCTGCACTAGAGAGATGCTACAGGCATTTTATACAGGAATATTTTTCCTTGGAGGCCTGGAATTGGGAAAAGAAATGTATAGTGGAGATAGTACACTGAGAGACACCAACACATCAGGATGTCTGCAGAAAGGACAAAATTATTAATGAAACAACATTAATTAGTATTATATTATTAGCCATCCCCATATAATTCTGCCCTGAAAACAATGACATAGACTTTCTGAAAACATCTGTCCCTGGTCAATCTGTTGTGGACTTTGGAGGAGTTAGAAAGAAGATGATAAAAGGCACTAATAAAAATTATTACTGCTTACAACCTTTAACCTTTCTAACAAGGATATCTAACTCATCCTAACGAGGCTCAAGACAAGGATAGGAACAGATGCTTTAAATTTATTTCTCAAAACAGTCAATAACAGGCAACAATTGGAAAGTAGTTCCCAAGTAAGGGAGTGTTTGTTTTGTCCTTCCCTTCCAATAGAGTTCCCTCTCATCATGAGACCAGCTTCCTTAACTCAAGGATTGGGGCAGCCTCTTTTGATGTACGCTTGCTCTGTGTCCCTGTATGTTGTCTCTATCTTCATCTGCTCCATCTGCTCCTCCATTTCAGCAATCTGGCCTTAAGATGAGAAAAAGGGAGAGGAAATGGTGCTACTCCAGTTGAAGAATTGATATAGGCTCCATGCACCTGTTTTGTTGTGGATGAAGGACCAGAGAATCAGCATATAAAGTATTGGGGTTGGTTTCAGACAATTTTTGCTTTTCTTTCACTGGAAAATACCTTTCTAATAATGGATGGCTGCAGTCTCAAAAACCCATCTTGCCATTTTCAGCAGCTGACACTTGAGCAAAAAAGCCTCAATCCTGCATGTATTTCAACTGAAGTCAATGCAGCCCCACAATGGAACAGGAATTTTCCTGCACAAATCAGACTGCACGATCAGGGCCCTATACAAGAGCACAGAAACAAGTGTCTGGGCTTGGGGCTGTGGCCTTTTGTACAGCAGGACAAGGGTATATCTGTCAGAGCTGTGTGTGTTTTGTGGCCATCTTTTAAATTTGTTTTATGTGGCTTTAATGCAAAAGAGATGAAAAATAAAGCCTGTCCCTCAGCTTGCAGTGCTTGGCTCTCCATTTCTTTCTAACACAGTGTGTTTCAATAAATCATAATTACACATACAAATTCATCAACTAAATTTGGGCATGCAATTAGTGGTCTAATTATATTTTGATTGTAATTGAGTACTTAAACACATGACCACGTGTCAGCCCCAATCCCACCCAGTTGTTTTTGTGTTCTCTTTCTAATGTATGCAATTGTTTCTTCACTCTTGAGTACCTCCTGTTGAAATATTTACATACTATACTTGCAAATGCCACTCTGTGCCCATTGAAGCACCCAGTTCTACCCATGCAGCACAAGTGCATCTTTGTAAACACCTACTATTATTAGTAGTTTTATAGTAGTGCCAAAAAGCCCCATCTGAGATTGGGCCCCATTGTCCTGAGTGCTGTACAAACACATAGTAAGAGACAGTCCCTACCCCAAAAAGCTTAGGTAACCCACGTGCCTATTAGGGAGATATCTTTTTAAGAGCTCTAGAGAGAAGCGGGAGAGAGAAGTGAGTTGTCTGGGTCATTGCAACTAGGCAGATGCACAATTAGCATTCCATGCCCAGAAGTTTCTGGAATTGAACTGTGGTAGTTTTGGGTATATGCGATAGGTTCCATGTAGGTGGACTCAGACTCCATTGAGGGCAATTAGTCAGGGAAGCTGCTGTACAAAAGGGACATGTGACCTTCCTAGGTTGGGAGACACTTAGCCACAGGATCAGAAAGCAGGTGGTTTCCCCCTAACTCTGAAGTGCTTTTCAGCAGGTTGGTCCTATTGTTAACTTTCCAACATAGGGAAGCATGGCACTGTTAGTTATAGAAAGAGGAAATTGGGAGGGAAAGCTAATTTCTTTCATTTTAGTTGTACATCTTGAATGTTGTTTGGTTTTAACCAGCATGGTTCACCGACTCCTTTCTTATTTAACTGTGATTATGGCAAAAAAGCCATTTATATTTTGCTTTTCCTAGTTTGGTATATTTCTTGTAACAGGGTTTTTCATTTATATACTTAGTACTGGTTAGTTGGTTAATTAGTTAGCTGACTGGCTAAGAGTGATTCCACAGTCCTGCAGAGGAGGAGAGTCTGCCTGGGTTCCAACTGGACAGTTCTGCAAGCAAAAGGAGGGAAGATACTCTGCAGAGCAGAGTCTGCTGAGTGAAGGTACTCAGCAGACTCTGCAGAGTTGATGAACCATGACTCTAACTGAGACACAGCCCAGGTCTACACTAGCGGGGGGGCGGGGGGAGGTTGACCTAAGATACGCAACTTCAGCTTTGCAAATAGCGTAGCTGAAGTCGGCGTATCTTAGGTCGACTTACCTGGCCATGAGGACGGCGGTGAGTCAACCGCTGCCGCTCCCCTGTCGACTCCGCTTCCGCCTCTTGCGAGCTGGAGTTCCAGAGTTGATGGGGAGCGCGATCGGGGATCGATTTTATCGCGTCTAAACCAAATGCGATAAATTGACCCCCAATAGATCGATCACTACCCGCCGATCCGGCAGGTAGCGAAGACCTGCCCTCAGAACTCAACGTAAGCTTTTGGAACTTTGAGTTACTTCTCACTGTGTGTTTGTGGGGACTAATCTGTTTAGATTTAATTTGTTTCTTTGGTTTATATTTATGTAAAACTGTGAAGATAATGTATATGGATAATGCAGTAGCTTTGTTATATAGTGGAAATTAATCTATTATTACATTTCTTTGTCATTATAAGATTTTATAAAGATAGTACTTAATTCTTAAGTTCATTCTTTTTGTTCTTTTTGGACTTGATTGAGGGAAGATTGACCCTGTGCAATCCTTGCTGAAAATCCTCAGTGACTGAATTCTGGGTCTCCAGGTGCTCTCCTATAGGAGTTGTGTTTAAGCAAGAGGTGAGGGGTGGTGAAGTAAACTCTTGCCTGCCTAATGGTTATACTTACACTTTAAGATAAGACTGATAAAGGGAGCACAATAATCCCCCCTTTACAAATGAGGGACTGAGACATAGGGTACATCTACATTGCAGCTGGCAGTGTGCTTCTCAGCTTGGGTAGACACACACATGCTCGTCCTGCTCAAGCTAAAACGCTGAAAAGAGCAGTGTAGATAGGGGTAGCACAAGCATCAGCACTGTCTAACTGCCTGAATACAAAACTGCCTGGACCTCTGGGTATGTACTCAGGCTGGTAGCCCGAACCAACCCCCCCAGGTACACAGCTATTTTTAGTGCACTTTTTAGTGCTATTTGGAGCAGAGCTAGGGCATCTGTCTATCTGAGCTGGGAAGTCCCAGCTGCAGTGTAGACATACCTATAGACAGACTTGTCCAAGGTTACACAAGGAGTCTGTGGCAGAGACAAGAACCGACTCCAGGTCTCCTTGGTCCCAGACCAGTGTCTTAATCTTCCTCTCTACAAATTAACCTCGTATATTATTTTGAGATACATATACAAGTAAGCTCTGCCTATCATTTTCTAAATGTATTGATATCACCAATTTTGGGCCTCAGAATCAGTACTTTGATTACTGTTAGTATTCACATGTTTCAATAAAAATGAATTTAGCTAAGACTAAAAATACTCTTTACACAAAATATAGCAAAATTTAGATATGTATTGATTTAATGTACTTAGCTTAAACCAACAGATTTTTTCACTGAACTAATTGCCATTAATTTCAATTAAAATGTATTGATCTAGGTAAATGTTGGTCAGATTGAATGTTGCCTGACTTTGAAAAAAAATATTTGCTTAAGCAAAAATTGTATGACTATTTAGATATATGCATAGTTTGGGTTGGGGAGGGACTCTACTGCCATCAGCAAAAACATTTGAGCATTAATAAAAATCACTAGATATAAAGGAAATAATTTGCTTCAGTGAAATGTGTTGGTTCCAGTAATATTGAGTATTCTGTATATTAATTTTCATTTGCTATTTTGTTTAAAAATATTAAACGCTTTTCAGAAAGTTACATTTGATTTCAAAATATCAGAAAATTAAGTCCACTGAAGAGGAACTCAGGTTTCAGTATAAAGGCATTTCTTAACCACAAAACTCAGATTCCTTAGTGCCCTCTGAAATGAAATTGCTCTATTTTGGATTGCAGAACTACACTGCTGCGGTGTATAGTATGTGGCCTATATTAAAGTACAATGTGCATCTTAGGGATGGAATTAGTCTTAGTTCATATGATCAAAATATATAAATGGAAATAAAAGATATGCAAAGAATAAGGGTGATCTATCAGTTCTTTATTAGCCTGGAGTCCTGAAGACTGGAAGCCCTTGGGACTTTAAATCCAATCCTGCAAGGTGCTGAGCATTCTCATTTTCCAGTAAGACATGCCGTTGCCTGCATGATTCTGCCTTCAGTTACATTCCCTCAGCCTCTCTGGGTGTAAATGTCTTCATCTTTAAAATATGGATAACAACTCCATTGGCATTGCAGGAAAGAATGAGGATAAAATTTATCCTACAGTGATTTGCCTACAACCACACAGCAAATCAGCTGCAGGGTTCAGGTTAGCACTCGGGAGATCTTGACAGTCCTACGTTCCTTCTTCGGAAATGCACTTCCGGTACAATTGTGTAATTTAAATTGGGAAACCAAAAAGTAGCTGAAGAAAAGGAAAGTGCACATTGCCTGTATACAAAATAGAAGGGGTTGAAGTCCATGAAATCCGGGAGGGCTACAAGATAACGTGTCATGGCTTGGTAGCAAAGAGGCATGGAGTAGGAATAATCATCGCAGAAATTTTACAGGGTATGGTAGGGGACATCCAAAGGAAGAGTGACAAGCTGATGAAAATTAGAACAGTACTGAGCAGAGACCAAATATTTAATGTGATATGCAGATATGCACCCCAAACTGGCTGTATGACAGAACAGACAGGACAGCACTCGACCAAGTAAAAGAAATACCACAAGCTGTGAGTGCCTGATTATCAGAGCAGATCTCTGTGGTCATGTAGGAAAACACAGTGAGGGCTACAAGGACTGTCATGGAGGAGAAGGCTTTGGAAGCAGACATGAAGCTGGTGAGGATATCTTACAGATAGCCAACCCCACCGGAACCAGGGGGGCCAGGGAGCCATACCCCTCCACTTTTTAACAAAAGAATCATATGCACTCTCTGCAAGATATTTAAGTATTAATTCCTCCTTCTACAAAGGTTCTGGTGCCTGAAGAGCCATTGTCCTGTCTCCCCTCCCCTTTAACACTGGCTGGGAGGAAGCACACTGTGGCATGGCCCAGTTGCCTGGCACTCGGGTCCTATTATGCATTGAGCCACATGCCAGCAGCTGGGCTCTCACCAGTCAGCTACCAAAACTGCAGTGGAGGCTCCTTTTGCTGTCGGGGACCCACCAGATCTGGGAAGCAGGAAGCACCTGTCACCCAAGTGCGTTGGTCTGGTCAGCAAGTAAGAAGGGAAGGGCAGGGGCTCCAGGATGGTGGAGCTGGTGGTGGTGGGGCTTGGGCCCCCCTACTCTTGCAGTCCTTCTGGTGCGCATGGCCATCACCCTTCCCTGCTTGTTGCCAATATATACCTTGTAAAAAGGGAGGAACATTTAATTACATACAACAAAGGAGCCAACAGGTCCCAGGTTCTTGATAAGAAGAAGAGATCTAAAAAATGTGTGAGACTGCAGAGTGATTCCAGGAGAGTAGACTGCAGAGCAACATAGATTGCTTGTAATGGATTTCTGGGTGAAAAGGCTAGCTGGAGACAAAAGATAAAGTAGTGAAGGCTTGTGAATAGGGAATGTAGTCTGAGATTTAAGGATTAGGTTCTACAGAGGTTGGACAATGACCAAACTGACCATGATTACACCAATGAGGCCTGGGGAGAAATAACCAAATATATCACAGAAAATGCAAAAGCTGTCTGTGGCTGAACAAAAGGAAAGCAATTTCAAGGCAAGGAGACATGATGATGTTCCATCGATGTCCAAGAGACAGTAAAAAAGAAGGAAAAGTTTACATGATGGCAGAAAGTAAGAAAGGTGAAAAAGTTATGAGGAACACAAGCTAGTAAAGGAAAAGGCCAAAAGATTGTTTGCAGAAGCTAAGGGTCAGGCACTTAAGGCCTTATGTGTAGGACTCCTTACTAAAGAAGGGGGAGAAATAATATACAGATTAACCAGGACTAAGCAAAGAAGCACTGAGGACATGAGTGTCATGAAGTGTGTTAAAGATGCAAGTGAAACAACAGTGGTGGAAGACAGAGAAAGCATTAGGAGATAGCACTTGTTTTATAAGAAACAGCTCAGTGAAGAAACTCTGAGGAAACCATTGAGGAAAGTATGCAAAAGCAACAACCTCACAAGACCAATCACTGTGATAGAGACTCAGATAGCGCTAAAGATGATAAAATATGAAAAGGCAGTGGGACTGGATGGTGTTCTAATTGAGGCATTTAAAGCATTAGGCCATGAGGGAGTAATGACAAACTTCTTCCACTTAATCCTCTGAACTGGAAAAATGCCTGACAAGTGGAGGAAGAGCACACTGGTCTCTATTTTCAAGCATAAAGCAGATGTACAAGAATATAGCAATTACAGACCCATCAAGCAATTACAAGACCCATCATGAAATGATTGAAAATAATTATTGAGAAAAGACTTCAACAGGAACTAGAACACAAAGTAAGTGACAACCGATTTGGGTTTATACCAGGAAGGTCAACAATGGATGCGATGTTTGCAGCCCAAATATTGCAGGAGAGGTACAGGAAGAAAAGCAAGGAATTGCATTTACTGTTTGTGGATTTATGACAGTTTTTAGAAAATTGATATAGTGGTGCCTGTGGTCACGGAATCTGATGGAGATGTATTTTCTATCCTATTGTGGACATGTATGGAGGTGGCACAACGGTAGTGAGAAGCAGCTGCGGCTACGGCATGTCATTGACTGTGAAGGTGGGTCTACATCAAGGATCAGTCTTAAGTTCATTCCTATTTGTGATTGTAATGGACATATTGATGCAGGGAGTTAGAGGAGAGGCTTTTCACCAATAAATACAAACTGGAAAGGGATCTAGAAATATGGGGAGTGCTGCATTAAAAGAAAATGGTTTATGAATCAGCTGACAAAAGACAGAATACTTGTGTGCAACAATTCAAATATTGGTTCAGTGTTGAGTTATGATGGGAAGGTGGATGCCAGTGTTAGGAGTCACATGAAAAGCAGTTGGTGCAAATGGAGGGAGATGATGGAAATTCTCTGCAATAACAATATGCTAAGTAAGCTAAAGATCAAAGCGTATAAAACCATAATTAGGCTAGCTATGATGTACAGTTTAGAATGCTGCTTGATGAGGAAGAGAAAACAACTACTTCTCACTGCCAAAATGAAAATGCTCAACTGGCTGCTGGTAAGATGCGTACTGATAGGCTACACAATGAGATGGTACGAGCCATGCTGCAGATAGGCCCCATCATGGAAAAGCTTAGGGAATATTAACTGAGATGGTTAAATCATGTGAGGCAACAAGATGTGGCATATGTTGGTCAGAGTACACTATTTAATAGTCATGGGACAAAGATCATGAAGAAGATCCAGTAAAAGGTGGTTCAAGATGTTGAAGGATGACATGAAGGTCGGTGTCAGCTTGCAAGACACACTTGACAGGAACACCTAGAGATAAAGAACAACAGCTGCCAACCCTGATTAAAGGGATAAGGTGAAAGTGAAGAAAAAAATTGGGACAGTTTTTTATAATCAGACATATAGTGTGTTTTCCTTTGGTGTGCATTATATTTAGTTAAAATATTAAACCTGGATGGATTTATCTTCACATGGTTGTTTAGAAAAAATGTGCTATTCAGTCTCTGTCTCATATAGATATATCTATAAAGAGGGTATCCAGTATTCATCAGTTTTGTACCTGTCATCTATATATTCAATAGGACATTATCTGTTAGATCTGCATTAACTATGACACTGTACCTGTACATACTGTAAGGACAGGCAGCAGGAGAGTGACCATTAAAAACTCCAGCACAGCAGTAAAACAGGATGCAGCTAGCAAGGGGAAGAGTCAGTGGCATCATGCAAGGTGTCGTAGGACACAACTGCTGCACACAATTCAGCGGGATAACAGAAATCAGGGAGCATGCTCCATGGGATGATGAGCACAACACAAGAGAACACGTACGCTAAGGACATTTGGGGGTAAATTTTCAGCATGATGCATTGAGATGTAACTGCATGACCTCCATTAACTTTAATAGGATTCGCAAAGCTAAATCCCTATGTGCTGCATTGGAACGGTCCCCCAAAGTATTAAGAACACACAACAATTAAAATAACTATAAATAGACAGATATTGAATTCTGAATTAAAGAAGCAACAAGTAATAACAGAAGATACAATGTCGTGGCTGGTGTATACGTTATTGCAAAACCCAAGAATTCAGAAATCATGAGTCAGGCCCCCAAAATGTTGTGCTAACTTTTCTTTGATTTCTGGTTATCTGAGCTTTTAGGCTAGTTTTTCTCTGTTTTCCAGCTCTTTTCTGCAACCATGAGGGCTAGATACTTCCTTTTAAAAAAATGAAAGCTGAGTTCTTCATGATTCCAAGAGGTGGGGCTTTAAGAAGAATATCAAATATCAAAGTCCTGTGATACATTTCCTGAGGATTAACAGTGCTGCATATAGATATTTATGCTCCCTTGGTGCCCTCATATTCATGTGAAGCAAGAATATAAGGTCACAGACTTGGAAATGTTATGTGTATAAACTGTAGCATCAGGCAGATTGGGATCTGTATGTCACATCTATAGTAACAGCTATTGCCATCCAAAAGAGAAAACTACACAAGTGTAAAAACACAAGAGTGAATCCAGGTATACCAACCCACAGGACACCATGGGAAAGTGCATGGGACATGGCAGGAAAAGTGTCCATAACAGAGAAGTGGCAACATTACACTTAGTATTTTATTATTATTGGTTTATAATTTTTTATTACCCAGTAGTGTGTTAGGTGCATTATAAAAAGCACATACAGGATGGGTCTGTTTTCCAAAAGTCTTATAATCTAACTAATAAGCAAGGGGGAAATTTTCAAGAGCATTCAGCATTAACCTAACTTGACTCCCATTCAGAGCAATGGGAGACGTTTTGTTGATTTCAGTGGATTTTGGATCAGGCCCCTAATTTGGAGAAATCAGAACTGAGTGGCGGAAAGAAGGGAGAATCAATTCTTTTCTCCTTGACTTTCATTTCATATTTACATTTATTTATTTATTTATTTATTTACATATTGCCAGACTTGCAAAACTGGGTTGGTAATTTACAACCTAAGCACAAAATCTCTCTGCCTGCATGTTAGCATGATAACGATAGTAATGAACAAATTTAAAAGATTTTACTTACCTCTCCAAGACAATTACTCAGCCAGGGTGAGTAGAATTTTGCAAAACTGGAAAAGTACTTAGGAGATGGAAAATAATAATTAAAATAATTTTAAAAGCCTGATTTTGCTCGTACCTCAATGGGAGTTCCCCCACTGGATTATGGAAGGCAGAATAGGCCTAACTCATATGTAGCCCTGCCCTTCATAAAATTCACTTGGTCTAAGACATCCAACTAACTGTAGCCAAAAACAAAATAGAATCAACCAAACTATGTGCAACCTGAAGAGTGACTGAAAACATGTTTGCAACATGATGGGGACCAAGTCTCAAAGGTAATGGCTTGGCACTGAGAATGCCCTGTCACCACCCCTACAAAATCTAATTTCAGCCATCAACAGCCAAGGCCCTCAGCAAACCTCAGTTATCATGGCAGGACATACTGAAGGTAGTGGTATTTACATTACTGAGTCCTAGAAGCAGTGACATAAAACCAGCTCAGGTGATTGTCCAAGTAGGTAGGAGTTAAATGAAGAAGAGGATGGGGGACAGTCGATAAAGAGGGATGAAACTAATACAGGACAAAGAAGGTAGAATAAGGCAAACACAAAATATCAGTATGCGGCACAAGTAATAAAGCAAAGTTGCCCCAATGTTAATTTGTGCCAAAAGATAAACAACAGAAGCTCTTCTACTGTGAGGTGAGAACTGTTTTTTGGTGGGATTGTTGTTGTTTAGCTACAAATAAGAATGATGCCATCTTCTCCTTGCCTAGGTAGAATATTAGTACAAGACCCTGTCAACTAAACCCAAATCACAGTTTTCTATTGATCTCTCAGACACAAAAGCCATCACAAAATTTTTGCAGAAATCTTAGGACAGGACTAAAAAACAATAGAAGAGAATGGGACTATGGTATCTTCTGATATTTTAAGTGTTCTCTTCTGGCCAGTCAGCTATGATCATGTAAAATACTCCATTGTTACATTCTCTGACCTAAAGTAAGGCGAATGAAGTTATATGAAGTTAGACAAGGTGAAACTACGTTGGTAGCATTTTCTCTTTGTGCAATTATACATAGTCTAAAATACTGGGAAATCAGAGTTTCCTCACTTGGACTCCTTCCCATTTTCTACTTCTGAAGCTCCTCATTCCAAGAGAGATTTTTCCAGAGGTAAGGAGACTGGAAAGTGGGCAAACAACGTGGGAAAGGGGGAAAGCTATTTACAGAGAGGCTGGAATCAGTCAGATAAGTGACTACTCTAATAAATGTTTGACTTTTCTCCTTCACTTTCTAGAGAGATTCAAGGCTTAAGAAATAAAATGACTACATTAAGAAGCTTAATAATTTCTGCATTTAAGCTGACTTGGTTGCTTGTGGGAACGCTTAAGGTTTATGCTAGCAATTCCCTTGCATCCTAGGGATCAAGAGTGGAAGCTGATAAGATAACTTGAGGAGCAGGAGAGGCATGTCTCACTCCAGTAGCTCTGTCTTCAGAGAATATTAGTATCTGGCATGAGGATGAGTCTAGGTCTGTTTCAGATACACAAAGTAAGCAAAGGAAGATAGCTACAGTATACTGACTTCAGTTGCTACTGAACACTCCCCTGAGAGTGAGAGCTAATTTCCATTGCTCTAGTGGGTTTTTTCACATTTTCCCTCTCATAGTAGAAGTGATACCAGGAACAAGAGGGGAAAACAACAAAGTGATATCAGAATCATATCTAAACATATGTCCAGAAGGCTGAAAAATTGTGCTGTGGTCAGAGAAATCAGTGAGAAAAATGTTTCCAGCTGATCTGCAAGCAGAGCCAAAAGAGAAAGAAACTGTAGAGATGTAATTCAGGGCAAACCCAGACTACTCAGGTGTTTAAAATGGTAGTTATTACAGGCAGTCTGAAAGCTTGGGTACTAAGGAGTTATTGAACACTAATATAGTTCTCTTCTGAGAGGCTACAGAATATCACTGCTGTGGATTCTCCTGAAGAGAATTATACCTGGAATCGTGATCAGAGGATGAAGGAGTGCATTTTCTTCAGTGTGAACTAAAGCAGCAATTGAACAGATTTCATAAAGTTGTTTCTGCCTGCTGAACAGGAAACAACTGATTTATCCAGGGTACCATTCTTTCTATACATCTGGGGAAACTATTACCTAACAATCAGCAGGGAGGACATGTAACTCATGCTGCTGGACTTGTATAAGGGAACAAGAGATTAAAAGCCTACACACTGTCAAATAGTTCAGCCTAGTAATTATGCCTTCCCATTCCAAAATTTCTACTGCTCTTGGTTTTATTTTATTTTTTTTGCAGTGGTTTTCAGGAGGTCATTTCAACTGATGAACCACAGTATATTGCTCCATTGAAACACCTTTTCACCCAAAGACCCATTTCACATGTATGACAGCACGTAGTAAGTACAAAGCTGTATTCTGTATTGGGAACTCACTTTACAAGACAGTGCTTTTAGCTACAGACATTCAGTTCATTAATTAAATTAAAAATGAATTAAATTATGTGAGAGTTTCACCTAGAACTGGCTGAATACTGCAAAATATTTCTGCGACTATTCATTTCAATCTGTAATCAAATTTGGTTTGCCTGCATTCACACTCCTTTTACCTTCAATTTCCACAAATATTCTACCTAATTAGGTTAATGTCAGGAATGTTTGCTGAAACTAGAGCAGTCAGAAAAGTTCTATTTCATCAAAAATGGAGAGCAGAAGTGGAAATTGTGAACATTTATAGTCACAGTTTTTTTTTTAAATTAAGTGAATGTCCCAAAATATTAATGAAGAGCGAATTCTGAATTTGTAACCCCGAGTATTTGCAACTGTGACACATTTTTAAGAGATATGTGCATCCAATCAGGGAACAGGAATATACTATGTGTCCATTTGGAGTAACACAATTATTGAATGTTTTCAACAAATTGCTCACTAATAAACTGCTGACCAGTAACTGGGTCCACCTCTACATATCCAATTGCAGGGTCAGAGCCTAAATGAAGGCATGACATGAAAAGGTGAACTGCAGGGCCACCCGGGGGGGGGGGGGGGGGAGGCAAGTGGGAGAATGCTCTCCCCATACACTGCTTGCAGAGCTTCTGCTGCCTGTGTCAGCAAATAACTCTGAATAACAAATATATACAGGAAAATCATGATCTGTTCATGGACAATTTGCAAACACAAGGAGAGGCAAAATTCAATGAATAAATGACTTGTTATGAATTATTTGCCCTGCCTGCTCTGTTTGCAACTCAACAACCATGCTTGTCTGGTGGAGCTAACATCCTCTCCCCCCAGTCCCTCATGCACAAGCCAAATCACTTGTGACCTTATTATTCTTGTGACTTTATAGCACTGGCTTGCAAAAGAAGCACACATATACAGTTATCTTGGCATAACTTCAAGAGCAGTTCAGTAAGCAGTTCACAACTGCTGACCATCTGGCTGTAAGATCTAAGAAAGATCTGTTAATGCTAGAGCTAGAATGCGTCCAAACTGCAGCAGAGACTTTAAGAGAGAAGTGTATGCATATTCTCTTTTAAAAACCCAAGTGGAAATTATTACAGTTGTTTGATCAATTCATTTGCTCAAACAACAACTTATTTATTAGTATTATTATTTATTAATTATTCTGAGGCATCAATCAAGATGGGACTCTCATTGTTCTAGGTGCTGTACAAACAGAAGATGTGGTCTTTGCCCTGAAGAGCTTCAAATCTAAGACAAGCAATATATGAAGGGTATGAGAGAGGGGTGCATTCAAGATATGTACAATTTTAGTATGAAATGGACACACACATATGTACCACTTCTATAACCTAATGCCCCTCAACCTATCCTTTCTTGTCAGTGTCATAGAAGAAGTATTCTTCAGGAGGAATTTGGAGGAAAAGGTAGTTGACTTGTAAATGAATATAGGGAGGACATTTCAGGCATGGGGGCAACAAGGAAGAAGGCAAAAAATGGCTGTTGGTGAAGCAGAGATGAGTTACGGGTTGACATTAGCCTTCTTGCTTTACAAAATGTTTTGGAAGCCATAAGAGATGGTAAACCAGCATGTGTTTGTAGTTGTCCCAGAGTAAGGATTTTGGGGAAAAAAATCTGAATTCTGTCACTTAACTGTGTAACTTTGTTGCATTTATTTGGTATCTGTACTGACTCCCAGCAATGTTACCTAGGCCTGGGTTCTCATCTCTTTCTGAAATAGATGCTCAAAGGAAAAGCAGATATGGTATTCCACTCTTAATGCTTGAACCCCCAGAGATCAGACAGGCCTTGTCTTTCACTACAGAAGAATTAGAATTTATTTACAGACCCCTTTCTCCTTGGGCTAATGGTTTTCTAATATAAAATATTAGCTCAAAATTGCTTTGTTTTCCTATATAAGCCCCTAAAGATCAGCTAAGCATCTGAACATTAGGGAGCTTATCTGAATTGAACCCAGTCCCTAACCCTTTTGAGGTTTGTCCGTCACTGCTTACATTGCCGTTTAGAAAAATATCCTCCAGGCTATTTAATTAGTTGTTCTTGTTTTCCGTTTTCCAACCAACATAGATTAATACCTATGCTGGCCACAGATCAGTGAGTTCTGGAGTCTCCTACAGATTAGCACATCTGCAGTTTAAAGCCATTTTGCATTAGAAATGTGTGTGTGCGCATGTGTGCATATATGTGTGTGTATAAATTCCCATGCGGAATACTCCAGGGGTCAATTCATAGGGAAAAGAATACATGCTATTCTCAGCAAGGAGACAATGTATTTTATATCATTACAGTGATTACTAATATGCGACAACTGGAGCATATTTAAAGGGTCAAAATTAATCTATTTAGGAAAAAAATGACCCCCTTTAAATTCTTAAAATGTGATGGTAAAATTACAGATGGTAATTCTGTGACTTTTTGAAAAAAATAATCTAGAGTATTACTTATGGCATGAAACATATAGGGCTCCATAAAATTTCTTAGGGTTCTAGAAAAACTATTCTAAAAACCTACAGAGATCAGTAGAGAAGAGGGAGGGTCAAGGGGTCCTGCTGATGATTCGTCAGTACAACAATTCAGAAGTAGAGCAGGATGTGGGATTTTTTTTCCCAACCCAAATCAGGATTCTTGAAAAGGGACTTGTCTTTCTCCTTCAATCCTTCTGAGCCTCGTTAGCCCGAGCCACTAACATGGCAGGACAAAAAGGGGTGCATATAATGAAATGGGTGTTTCTGTCTCATAGTGTTGGTCTTAAATATCATTGGAACCTGTTAGTTGCTAAGCATTTCTTGAGAGCTGCTGAGGTGAAGTCAATACAAGTTGAAGGCACTCATGGTACTAAGGCAGCGTCACAGACTTTAAGGCCAGAAGGAACCATCATGCTCATCTAGTCGGACCTCCTTCACATTTCAACCCACAGAACCTCACCCACCCACTCCTGTAATAGACCCCTAACTTCTGTCTGAGTTACTGAAGTCCTCACATCATGATTTAAAGACTTCAAGTTACAGAGAATCCATCATTTACACTGGTTTAAACCTGCAAGTGACTCGTGTCCCAGGCTCCAGAGGAAGGCACTTCCCCCCGCCAACTACCATTGGCTTCACTGAGAGTCAGGTGATTAAGTACCTTTGGAGGATTTGGGATTAGGAACCTTGTAAACCTGAGTTCCTGAGTTCATGAACCAACCATCAGAGAAAACTAACTCCCAAGATTGCCCCCACCTCTCCAAAATGAGCCAGAGATCAGTGCTTTGCTGATATTCTTAGGATCTAATCCTAGAGGTGCTGAACACTTGCATCGCTGCTGGAGTCAGGGGAAGTTGCAGATGCTCAGCATTTCTCGGGATCAGACCCTTGGGCCCCAACCCAGCAAAGTCTTTAAGCCCAGATCCATAAAGGTACTTACCAGGGCCGCCCAGAGGAGGGGGCAAGTGGGGCAATTTGCCCCAGGCCCCGCAGGGGCCCCCACGAGAATATTGTATTCTATAGTATAGCAACTTTTTTTTTATGGAAGGGGAAATTGCTTTGCCCCAGGGTCCCTGAGTCCTCTGGGCGGCCCTGCTACTTACACCCCTAAAATACAAACTTAGGTGCCTAAGTCAGTTTTAGGTACCACTGCAATCCACAAAACTCCTGTCGCCTAATCCTGTAGGCACCTAAACGCACCTAACTTTTTCCTGTAAAAATCCCTAAATGCCTTTGTTTCTTCCTCTCGGCATGTGCAGCACTGCCATCTCACTTTGGGCACCCAGACACCATCTCCCACCTAAGCCCAAATTCAATCCATGAACCAAGGGAAGATAGGCAGAGGAGCCGCCTATCTCACCTGTGGAGTTTAATCTGGCAGGTAAACTGAGCATGCTTACCAGAGTGGGGCCCATTCAGAATCCACCCAGGTTAGCAGGCGATGCTTCTGCCACCCACCTTATATCTTTTAGCCCAGGGATTAAAGCATTCACCTGGGATGTGGGTTCAATTCACCTGCTTGCTTGATGGGGAGAAAAGATTTGAACAGTGGGTCTCCTACCTCTCAGGAGAGTGCTCTAACCACTATTTGCAGTGTAGTTGTAGACATGCTGGTCTCAGGATATTAGAGAGACCAGGTTATTAATAGCTAATAAAAGATATTACGCTACCCACCTGGTCTCTCTAATCGTTGGGCATCATCAGTGTTTTGTGTGGAGAGAGGCTGGTGCCTAACTCATTCTTTCCAGAAACAACTTAAGCACCTAAGATCCCTAAATCCAAGAGAGGGGTTCCCAGTTGTGGATCACAAGCAGACACAGGCGCCTTCCTCCAGCCCAGATTTAAGCACCTAACTCTGTGAGGGGGGAGGCCTTAAAACACAACCCTCTTGTCAGCATTTCCCAGTGGCCAATTTAGGCTGCTCCTTGTCTAGCATACTGAGTTTTTATGGATCACATCCTGAGGCATCTCTTTCTCACCAGGTTTGTATAAGGAGCCAAGATGCCTAATTCAGGCTTTATGGGTTGCACTGTTGTTCCTGTGAATTTCTAGGTGCATAAGTCCATTTGTGGATCTGGGCCTTCAGGACAGGCATAACTCTTATGCAGGTGAGTAGTCCCTGTGACTACTCATGTGCTTAAAGTAACACATCTGCTTAAGTGTTTTACTGCACTGGGGCCTCAGTTGGGAATCTCTCTAATGGTATGAAACCCCAAACCATAAAAAGACATTAGAAAAAAAATGGTCAACATGTTTATTAAAATGGACAACACTGTTATTTTTTCTTATCAAGTGGAAAAATACTTTAAAGGGAAGGGCTCTAATCCTAATGAAGACAAAATCCAAATTATTAACATAAAACCAATAATCAAAATGGAGGATAAAGCATAAGCTAATCAAAGTGCTTAAAAGGGGATTTGAGATTCTAATTTAGCCTCCCATTTAAAAAAAAAATCTTGGCTAAAGTGTTCAAAATCACATCAAATCCAGTGAGAGTGAAGCATGAGAGGCATAGAGAGGCATAGTGGCTTGAATATCAAACAGCCAGGCAAAAAAAGAGACGGTAGCTGTTGAGTTAGAGCAATATCTTTATCTATATCAATAAACTGATAACTACAGTAAGGCAGGTACAGCCAGCTGCCAACATCCATCGCTGATACAATCCAGAACATGCCAGCCCTTCCAGTTAGCTGGGCTGATGGAGCAAATGTACTCACTAGGGAACATTACAAATCACGAGCACATACAAGATGCCGCGGGCCAAATCTTGGGAATTGGAACAAAAAGGCTTTGCTCCACATGAAAAGGTAATGGGACTGATAAACAGACATTTATAGCAGTAATAGGCCAAGGTGACTGTGCAGCTGGGCTGAAACCACAACTACGAGGCTCAGAGGTGGGGAGAATAGCGGCCAAAGCCTGTTGATACCTGCCCCATCTGCATGCAGTGTTTTGCTCCATTGGCTTCATGAAGTGCACAGATCCACATCCTGCCCTCCCCACCCCCATGCATAGGGATGCCGCTGCTTTGCCCCCTTTCTACTGTGAAGCTAATGCATGGGAGAAGATCCTCAGCTGACTTCAGTGGAGCTATGACAGTTTTACAGCAGCTGAGGATCTGCCCCACATCCTTGAACCCACTTTGAGGCGGTAAGTGTGCATACAGTGCTACCCAGGATTTGGTCCTGCATTAGCAAAATGTAATGGGGTAGCATTATCTGGAAGTAGCACATAATGAAATTCCTACTTGAATGCCAAGTGCTTTTCTGTAGTATATTACCAATGTATTTTCTGACCCTGCTTATTACTTATTTCTAAAACCTTCATTACAGAAGCAGTTAAAAAAATAACTTTCTCCTTTTAAAATGTTGATTTTGGTTTTTTTGCAGAAAATGTGCTGTGAAATGTTGAGGTAAGCAATAGGTAAAGGGCTACTACAACATGCCAGCAGGAGCAATTTACTGCTTATGCATATATTCCTAAACATCATTTTTTCCCCCTTTTTTCTTTGTGAATGGGCACCACTTGGCTACAGAAGTTGGAATGACTCTTTTTTTCACAGCTACAGCCCCTTCTCGATCTGCAGGAGCATGGTTGAGGGCATGCACAGTAAAGGTACATATAGCAGATCTGTGGATTAGTAAATACAATTGCCCCAAATGCATGCTGTTTAGAGACATCAGTTCAAGCTGAAAATTCTACATTTTCTGCATGTTAAAATTGTGTTAAGCTGTTTAATTGTTTTGTGATTACCAGAGCACTTACCTTGTAAGGATATTAATTATCCAGACATAAAAAGACTTTAAGTTTCTCTGTGAAGAGAGAGCCATTCTGAATATTTTTTCTTTTCTTTTTAGTTATTCAAGTTTCTTTTAGTTATTCCGGTTAAATAGATCTTGCCTGGGAAAAAAAAACAGGTCTAAATGCAAATTAACATTACTGTTTAAATATCACAGACCATTTTCTCTGAGCCCAGTTACAATAACTAGTAATTATAAAAATTGCTTGCCTTGGGCTTCTGGCTAAGCCAATGCTAAACTTGTCCTTTTATTAGATCTGTCAGACTGAGTTAATTATCTTTATGATAATAGATGTGCCTTACCTCAAACAAAACAAATACCCTTATAATTAGCTTCTTAGTTAGAATTTTAATTTATTTATAAAGACTGTTTGTTTTGTTTCTTTTTTCATTTTACAAAGAAGTTCAATTTTTAACAGGTTACTAGTCAACTTAGAACTTGTTAGGGAAAATAGATTAATTAAGTTGACCAATAGGGTCTGTGGTTAACGGTGTATCTCTCCTAGCTAGTGTGAAATCGATTCAGCTGCATGTGTGTGAGCAGGGGAAGCAGGCATTTGATTTTACTCCAGAAAATTCTCTTTGAGCTGTCTTTTTAAAACATTATATTAACAGAATCTAGTAGAGAAGTGGACTAGCAAGCACTAAGCCTAGCCGGATGGTTTCTTTGGAATCCTAGTTTTGAAGTCTGAGCTGAACTTTCCTGAACCATTGAAGATATATTAAAGTGGAGCCACATTTTCCATCTGTATCTGCCTCCACAAAATCCCTTGCAATCTCTCTCTCCATCTTCTTCTTCTTCTTCTCTTTATAGTCTATTGACCCAATCCTGCAATCCACCCCCACTCCCCCACCACCCCACTGAACTCCCAATAAGAGTTGAAGCTTGCAGGATTGGGTCCCCCATTTAATTTCAGGTCATCACACAACTCTTTTCTCCTTCAAGGAAAAGTGTGCCTTATGCCTTGGGATCATCAAACAGCTACTAAAGTGAGTAGCATTAGCTATTCCAAAATTTCGTTAGGGAGCAAGTATTGTCTAGTAGTTAAAGCATATGATTGGGAAGCAGGATTCTATTCTACCTCTGCTACAGAGTTAGAGCCTAATCCTAAAAATGGAACAACCCTGGGAAGACCCCTGTGCCCACATGTAGTCCTGCTTAAATCATAAAACATGATGTTGGGCAGTTCACTTATCCTCTTTCTACCTAAGTTACCCCATCTGCTCAATGCTTACCTGCCCCAAAAGGGGATGTTGTAGGTTCTATTCATGTTTCTATCCCAATTTGTAGAAATCCAGACATAAATATTACTAAGATTATCATATAATGTCTAGCTCCTTCTCATTGCAGTAACAAAGCAGGATTTACAGTCAACAAATGTTGATGGAAACGTGCAGCAAGAATGTGGTAGCAATTATTGTAAGTGAGGACATTAGCAATATTTACAATTTTTTCAATTAATAATGTAATTTCCAAAGTAAATAGCTTTTCAACCAAATGAAAGGAAAAGCAGGTGTTTGATAATGAAAAAGAATACCTATGCCATCTACATCGTCAGAAAGAAAAAGGGACTTAAGTGAGAACAATTGAGCTATAACTCTATACTGTAAAGACACATAATATCAACAAAATTACTGAGTGCCACAGGAGTCAGGAATTAATATATAAAGTGAAGTAGGTAAGACTGAATAAAAAAATAATAGTATCTTATTCTCAAAAGCAGTCCATTGTAGTCAGACTTTCTTATGAAATTAAAAATGTCTTCATTTATTTTTCATGAATTAAAGATTTTGGTGACTTTTTTTTCTATGGATGCTAATAAAGATGAATATGACATTCTGTTATAGTTTCATAACCAGGTGCAATCTATTCAACAGGAGTCTGATCTGAGTAAAAACTGAGGACTGGATGATCCCCTAAACTTATATGGGCAGAGAGGAAAAAAAGTATGGAAATGCTGTAGGTCTGAGGGGAGAAAGAAAGGATAAATATGGTGACCTCACTTAATACATTGTTGGGGGTGGGAGAAGAGGAAATTGTTCTTCTGTGTTCCATATAGAGGTCCTTGAAGTGCTATGAGCAGTAATACTAAAACCTCACTGTTACGATTGTAAGATCATTGTTTTCCTTAGGTTTCCAGTTTAGATTGTAAAATCCTTGTGTATTGAGATCAAGAGATCTTGGCTTTTTATTGATTATTCTTTTATTTATTTATTTGTAATACTGTAATGCCAAGAAGCCAAGTCTAGCTGTGGACTGTACTATGCTTGATGCTATATGCACATACAGTAAAAGACAGTCCCTGTCCCAACGGACTTACATTCTAAATAGTGACAAGATATAACTAGAAGCGTAGAGCATACCTAGCACACTGGCATTATAGAAATCATAATACATATTATTAATAATCATAACTATCTGATTTAAGGTTTCTTAACAGCCCTTGTGGAAATCAGCAAAATAAAAAGTTATATAAGGAACTCTATCTTGATCTATCCAAGTAATTGTGAGAATTTTCCCATGCATGATTCCAGGTTTCATACAGTGCGATGGCTGAAGTTCTATTCCTTTCTTATGGAACCTTATAGAGTTGTACACAAAAAGCCCTGAAACATGGCTATGTCAACAGCCATTTGATTGGTTATATAACATGTGATGGAAACTAAAACGGTTCTGTGTAAAACCGTCTTTCCTAAGAGTGAGTTTTCTTCCCTGGCAGCTGGGAGAAGCCCCTACATAAAACCAGTGTAGGATGGGGGCACTGTGGGTATGTAGTTGGGAGTCTATGGTACTGGAAGGCAGCCATGCTGAGCAGCAAGCTCCTATCCTAACTTGGGGCTTTCCCAAGTGGAAGTCTATATGTGAGTTAGCAGGAATGATTCTCTTCCACAACACCAACTTTCCATCAGAGAAGGAGGCAGCCAGACTACAAACACAGCCAATGGCAGTATGGCTCTTAATGGAGACAGCAGCACCAAGAGGACAGAAGCTCCAGGAATGGGCAAGACTGTGTAGGACTATTCTGTGCTTTCCCATTGATCCTTTCGTTCCATGGTGCATGTAACCTGTGCACTTTCCCCTCTCTGCAAGGGCAAAAATTCCTCCACTTGGAAGAGAGACTGTGGTGGCAGCTCCTCACTGTTTCTGGAGTAGCATGTTTCCCTTCACACAGGTTTTTCTGGGAGTGGGGGACTTCACTGCCTGATTAAGGACTGCAGAGATAGATCTTATATGTGTCACTGCTTGCACCTCTCTTCTATGCATATAGATCATCATCATGGCCAATCCCAAAGGGACATGGTTTCCTTGCAGATGGAACATCACCTGAATCAGTCTCTGGCTAGGTGCTGCAGGTGGTCTGGCTGGATATTCAGTTTATGTTCATCACTGGCAATCTTACTGCAGCACCACACAATGTTTTGGTGCCCACGTGATCGCCAGCCGCATAGTGGCATTTTTAGATACACATGCTTTGTACACATACTTTGGAATTCATTGGTCTATGTGTGTAGAAATAAAACCTCGGTAAAAGAGCATTAAGGTTGCAAAGTCAAGCACTAAAAGCTAGAAACGGCCTGAATTAAGGCTGCCCGTGCACCCTCTTGTGCATATTCATTTTGACACAGTCTTTAATTATATGATTGATTTTTTTCCCACAGGAACCCTGCGTCATTCAGCACACATGAAGGATGCACAGTGCTGCTTCCTCTGCACATAATTTATGAATATGAAGCAGTTATTATACAAGGCTAAACACTATTTCTGAAATATGTAGGTGAAAGGTAGACTGGGGTATATAAATTCTTTGCATCTGTACTTGCTGTACATTATTGTGAGAGTTGTTCTCCTTGTGAAATTAATAGTGACAATTAGGCTGTCAGGGATGAGCGAGCCTGTCATGTGAGCTTTGACAGAATGCTTGGGCTGATTAGCTTCATGCAGCTATCATGGTTTAATATTTACATTTGAGTAACTAACATTTTACAAATGCTCTTAGCATTTTTCATGCTCAGAGAACTGCATCCATATATATAATTTATGCCTTACAAATAACAGCATCACGTGCCGTACATCACTTAAATATGTTAGTTTACATAGGTTGTAGCCATAATTATCAAATGAAGATTAAAATGCCATTTCCCATTACCATATCCCTTCTTATATCCAGACAGAATAAGAGTGAGCTGCACTTTGCCTAAATACAAATTAGGTCTGTTGAAGGCAAAGGCATGCTTCTTGTTCTCCTTGGTACGTTCTAGGGCCCAAATATGGGTTATGCAGTAATTAAAATAAGATCTTTTTCATGTGGAAGAGATGAGGCAGAAAGGGGACTCGTGTTTAGGACACCTGTCCTCCAGTTAGGTGGTGGGGGTTCTGCTCCCCCTAGTGAAAGGAAGGCTAGGAGCCATAAACGCCCTAGTCAGGCTCCAACTCTTCCTGCTGCTCCCTCATCATACTTCCCTTCCTGGAGAGTCCTTGTTTCAGGACAGACGCTGTGCTCCCCCAAGTCTGGGAGAGGGAGAGTGGAGGAAGAGGAATGGGAAAGGGAGCTGTGTTTGCCTTTAACCCCTGGTGATATGTATTGAATGACATATGGTAATGCATGTTGTTGATGTGAGTTAACCAACTGGCTCATGAATGACACTGAAGTGCCTCCCACCCCTGCAAATGCTGTTATCTCTTTAATACCAGCAGGACCCCAGAGTATGTTTTCCTACTCATAAAAGAGATCTTAAATTTTTAAAATTCTAATACAGTGTATCAAAAGGCAGATTTCCTTCAAAATGTCACATATCCCTCTCAGCAGGGCTTTTACTTTTCAGTGATCTTGGTTATATACACCATCTGCTTTCACTGGTGTCCTGACCAAATCTCCTCCTTGATGCTGACTGTCTTAGACATTACAAGGTCATAATACCTGAGAAGATATCCTCATTATTATTGTGCCAAAAGAAAAACACCTCCCTTAGCTTTTACTCAGGTAAAACTCCAATTAACATCAAATAAGGACTTCAGAATTTGGCCCATAATAATAGTGCTGCTAATTATAATAATATTTTTTAGAATGAAAAATAATTGCTATAGTAAAATGCACTTATAAATAAAATGATAAATGAATGAACACAGTGCTTTAAAACATGAATTAGGATGTGTTTGTCCTAAATATGCCTCCCAGAGGAGGAAGGATTGGCTGGTGGCTAAGACACAGCCCAGTGCTATAAACTGAGTTCTAGTTCCAGCTCCACCAGGGTTCCTGTATAGCCTTGAGTAAGACACCTGAGATTTCCAAAGGAGCCTTCGGAAAAGTTAGGAGCCCAGCTCCCCTTGGTTTTGATGAGGAGCTATGCACCTAATTTTCAGAGCCTCTGTGGAAACCCTAGCCTTAATCTTTCTCTGTTTCAGTTCCTCTTCTGTGACATGAGAAGTATGTGTCCCCCCATCTCAGTGGGGTGTTATGATACTAAAATTAAAGGACTGGATCATTGGGTCTAGTTGAGCTATACTCAGTACAAAATCAGAAGAGCAAGGGAGAGATAATCTCTTAGCCACGATTCTGCTTCCCTAATCCTGGGGCTGGCCAAGGGCTAGTTCTGCCTCCAGCATAAATTAAACCAGCCAATAGACTACTCTAAATTACACTTGCAACGATGGTCCTTTCCACCCCCCATCGTGCTTCTACTGTGGGGAAGGCCAGAAGAAGGAGCATAGTGCCATTCATCCTGCCCGTATTCCACAGAATCCCCCTGTGTGAGGGGGTATTAGACAATTCTTATGGAAATTATTGAGTATGAAAGGAAGGTAGGCAGAATTGCTTGGAGAAGTGAGTTTTCAAGAGGGATTTGAAGGAACAGAAGGAGGGTAGATGACTACAATGTGACAGAGGTAATAAGGGTGGGAAGAGACAAAGGGTGTACTAAGCTGATGAGACGGAGAAGGAGGAGATGAAGGGGAAATGAGAATGGGGACATAGATTGGAGCAAGATTACGTAGAACTTTAAGGATGAGAATGAATGTGAATCTCATAATAACAACAATAATGAGATTCATATTCATTATTTATTTATTTTATTTGCAGTGCAGTAGCAACCAGATCATGGATACTATGTGTGTAGGAACTGCATGGGAGAAGACATGACAATTAGAAATGGAGAAGCAAAGGGAATAGTGGGGCTGGCATGATTGAAAGAACAGACAAGGACCTTATCATACCAACATCCCTTCCTGAATGTTCCACCACCAATTTAAACTTATTATGGCCCCAAATGAATTCACTTTTCATAAAAAAAAGCATCTTTACTCCACAGGTCCTCTCTCACTAGAGCGGTGTTTCAGTTAAGGAGTAAAAATGAAGAGCTAGGTTTTTGTCATGTCAAGCTTTAGTTGGTGGTGGGAACGCCACAAGATGTGTAAGAACAAGACGCTGTGCTAGAGACTCAAAGGGAGGGGACAAGTAGAATGGTAGGTTTGTGCATTGAGATAGCAGTTGAAAATGCTCAGAAAGAGTATTACAACTGCCATGACCAACATTCCTCCCCTTGCAAAGGATCAGTGACCATGGTAGGGCTGCGATGAACCCCATCTGTACTTGTGGCTAGGGGACAGGATTATTTCTTCCCTCATTCCTGCATGTTCCTCCCACCCAGTACCCTTTGTCTTGAGTTCCAGGATTTGACCCTGGATGAAGGAAAGCAGAAGAGAATGAGAAGACGAGGACTGTTTGAAAGAATCCCTCTCATGATAAACTCCTCCATACCTTGTTAACATTTAGAATCCAATCTACATCACTGATTAACAAAGGCGAGGGTGTATAAAGGCATTAAAATAAAAGATATACCTTCCCAACATCCAATAATACCCAAGGAGCAGAATTACCTGTAATTTGCAAATTAGTTCAGCCCATCTTTACAGCCCAAAACGTCAGGGAAAAATGGGAAGTCACTGGATTATAGTTATTACCAAAACAGAGGGAAAAATTGCACAGTAAGCCCATATATTTATATCTACAAAAACCGGGAGAGCAAACAAAAAGTAAGACCAAAAACAAAACAAAAAACACACTAAAAACCCCTATATTGGTTCACACCAAAAAGAGTGTAGATTGCTTCACAAATAAAGCTTTATATTAAGGGATACATTTGCTTACAAGATAAATTAGATGTAACTCATGCTAACCATGGGCCAAATCCTGAACAGCAAACTCTGACTGAATGATGACTGAGAAAAAACTTAGTAACAACTTCCAGCTTTGGCCTAATAATAGGATTTGAATGTACAGGTTAAAAATTTAATCCCATGGGGTTGATATTCTTCTTGATGCACACACATACTTCTCACTAATGATAACGGGAGATGTGAACACATTACAGGTAGAATATAGTACTAGCACTTAACTGAGTTTAATTTAGATTAATGAGATATTAAATAGACACCTCTGGCTTATTAAGCATTTATATGAAGATTTGCCTACTGTACAGTACTTTTCTAGCATTCACATTTTTAAAAAGTGATCGCCCCTGAATGTCTACACTGTAGTTTTATAGCCCCACAGCCTGAGCTCTGTGAGTCCTAGTCAGCTGACACAGGCCAGCTGCAGGTGTTTTAAAGCAATGTAAACATACCTTAAGTCACCTAGGTGCTTTTGAAAATTTTACTCAAAGTGTTTTTTAATAGGATTAACTGACCATGAGGATTGTGTCATGTCCTGGGAAGAATGACAAGCAGTAATCGTACTGCCGTATCTTAATCAAAAAATCTGGAATTAAATACATACATTGTTTTCATTTATTGTTTTAATCAACTGTGTTGACCCCGATGTGTGAAATGGTGCATCACAAAATCAGCAAGACATCATCCCTGCCCCAAGGACATTACAATCTAGGAACCAATCCCAATAGACAGTCATAAGTGATTAGTGATGGAAGGCCAGGGGAATAAATGTTTTTACTGAGGAGAGAAAATATGGAGAATGCTTAGCACTGGGGAAAGAGGAAAGAAAAGAAAGTGAAAGGTTTCGTATTTTGCTGTTTTTACAAAAACAAGATAAGGGTCAGAAAATGCATTGTTTTTACTATGATTGTGATTATGTCCGTTGATCTCAATCAGATCCCACGGAAGTCACTAGAAAGACTCCCATTGACTTCTGTGGGATCTGAGTCAGGACTAAAATGAGGCAAAGGAGTGACTCTAAATGAGAGAATATAGACAACGTCTTTCCGTCTGGGTACTTATATGGCTCCAATCTCTATATTATCTGAGCACCTCACAACCATAATTGGTCTATCCTCACTGTGCAGTCTGCAGTTGAGCGGTATTATTATCAATTTACAAACAGGAAACTGAGGTTTAGAGAGATTAAGGACTGATTCAGCAAAGCACTTAAGTATGTGCTAAATTTCAAAGTCAATGGGATTTAAGATAAAAGATTAGCACATGTGTGATGATGTGTATAAATCCCATGCTGAAAAGGAAGGTGCCAGAGATGTCCTGGGGGGGCCTCATGTATGGTAGGGAAGAGGTCTTTAAAAGGGGTAATCAGCTGGAGGAGTGGGAGGGCAAGCCAACTCAAGCCAAGCCAGGACTGCCCTAAGCAAGAGACTTCTGGAGCCTACAAAGCAGCTCCCAGCTGGGAGGTCTTCACCCTGGCCCTATGGAAAGTGCAGCAAACTCCCAGGGAAAGGCGGAGGGACTTAAAAGGGCCTGCAAAGAATAGGTCTTCTTGCAAGTTGCAAGCTGTGCTGGAGACACACAGTGTAAAGTCAAATTCTCCTACCATCAGGGAGAGAAAATGCAGGGGACTTTTTTACATCATGGTTAAGAGCTTTGCTGAAGCTGGGCCATAATTCTCTATTACGTTCAATAGGTTGGTTTTAAAATGCTCTAGGATGGATATAATTCTCTATTTAATTCTGTACATTTTTATAGTATTTCCGTGGGACCATATAAATATGTGTGCATGTAAATGTATGTATATATCTCCCTACTGATCACATCCTTAATAAATCTATAAGAGTGAACAGTTTTGAATGAAATAAGCACCAAATCAATTCTAAGCTTGAAATTCAAACCAAACCAAACTTGAACATTTTTTGAGGTTCATGAAACATTTGATAAACTTTTTTAAAAACACATTTTCTCAGTGATTTGCAGTTGCCTGTTTTCATTCTGGACAGGAAGTGTAAATAGAAAAAATAGCATAAGAAAGACTACTATCATGGTATCTCTAGCCCAAACCAGGAAGTCAAGCAAATCTCATAGGAGAGTCTCTTCTGGTAAGCTTTGCAGTCCTAGGCACACCAGTCCTAGGTTGAAACTTACTATGCTTGTGAATGTTTGCTGGCAAGGTTCTAGCATGATTTCTTAGACCAGTGCAGCATTTTCTTTTAACCATGCTATAAAACCATAATATATGGTACCTATATCTGAATTAGTCCATAGACGTGGTTTATAGCAGTTGTTTCTTGTTTGTTTGTTTTTTAAAAACCCATCTTCACACTAGTCAGAGAAATATATACGGCCTTCATAGCCACAACTAGCAAATTCTAGTACAGTAGCTCCTCACTTAAAGTCATTCCAGTTAATGTTGTTTCATTGTTACGTTGCTGATCAATTAGAGAACATGCTCATTTAAAGTTGCGCAATGCTCCCTTATAATGTTGTTTGGCAGCCGCCTGCTTTGTCCACTGCTTGCAGGAAAAGCAGCTCGTTGGAGCTAGCTGGTGGGGGCTTGAAACCAGGGTAGACTGTCAGCCCCCCTATCAACTCTCCATTCCCCTAAGTTCCCTGTGCGGCAGCCACCCAGAAAGCTATCAATTGCCAGGCAGTTCAGCTGTCCCACCCCCCACTGCCACGTGCTGCTCCTGCCCTCTGCCTTGGAGCTGCTCCCGGGAGCCTCCTGATTGCTGTGCAGGGATGGGGGTGGGGGAAGCAGGGGGCTAATGTCAGGGTGTCCCCCTCCCCCCTACTCCTGCACCCCGCTTACCCCATCTCCATAGAGCAGAGGTGGGGACATGACAGGGCTCAGGACCGAGGGAGCTTGCCGGCAGTCTCAACTTGCTGATCTACTTAAAAAGAGTGAGGTCAGCGTACTTAAAGGGCCAATGCACATCTCTCTCTCTCACACCCGATGTGTGGGTGTGTGTCTCTGTCTCTGTCTGCCATGCTGTCTCCCCCTCCCTCCATTCGTGCTGCCTTGTAGAGTGTTAGGCTACATTAACAAAATGGGTTAACCCTTGAGAACTCAGCCGATTGCTAGTTCATCATTTAGCAGTAAGGCATTCCCTGGGAAATATCCCACCCACTGACTTTACCACCTCAACCAAGCTTCACAATCATCATCGCTGTGTACCAGTATTAAATAGTTTGTTTAAAACTTATACTGTGTGTGTCTCGCTCTCTCTATATAATATATATAATATAGTCTTTTGTCTGGTGAAAAAAAATTCCCTGGAACCTAACTCCCACCCCCCTATTTACATTAATTCTTATGGGGAAATTGGATTCGCTTAACATCATTTCGCTTAAAATCACATTTTTCAGGAACATAACCACTATGTTAAGTGAGGAGTTACTGTATGGCTAGGACCAAGAATTTCAGAAAAGTATCCATACTTCTGGCTGTCTAACTGAATTGAACTTTTGAGGTTCACCTGTCATTATTTTCTTCACAAGTGAAATATTTAAAACATGGTAATATGTTGGAGGAAGTTGTATTTACAAGTAATGCAGTCTCTCTAGATGGAAGGAGATCTTTCTACATACTAGACTAGGAGTAAACATTTCAGTCTCAAGAGAAATGACATCATTCTCTGACATATGAAATATAGTGCCAAATTCTGCTCTCAGGCACTGAAGTTGTTTCACAGAAGTCAATAGTTACTCCTATGTAAATGAGACCAGTATTTGATCCTTAATGTATTATATCATGTGACTTTCTCTGTTTACGTATATCCAGCTATGTTTAGACATACCCCACTGTTTACTATTAAAAGCTGCTTTTATCTGATGAGTATTGGTGATCTCCTCCTACTTCTAAAGTAGCACTGTTTACAGTAAACGGAAGATGATTAAAGCCCTCTGAATCATTTGCAATCTTCAGTATCAAAATACTGCAGTCACCATTTTTCCTAAGGCTCACTCTCCCGCACAATACACTAATGGTGTGTGCTTTAATCTTACCATTTTCAGCTTGTGACAGAGTTCAGCTAACCACAGTATCCTCAATTCAACACCACCCACCGTTTCTATCCATTTTGTACTGTCAGAAGCACATCAAGCGGCCTCTGAGTGTAATCACATCAAAATCGATTTTCATGGATGAGAGAAAAATAATGGAAATTTCTCTAATGTAGAAAATGTATGTGTTCCTTTTGGTTAACCAAAATAGACTATATATCAGGCCTGTCAAAATTAAGTTTTCTTGATTCAGTGCTCTTACCCAGACTTGTACACAAATTACAAGGACTCACTGCAGAAGTGCTTAAAGTAATTTTCAGAAGGGCTGCCTCAATGTGCCTCTCACAAAATGAACAATCTTCCCAAGTTATAGACTCCCGATTCACCCGCCATGTTGGATCCACAAGTAAATTATTAGTGGTTATAAACTTATGCCTTGATCCTACATTTGGTTCAGGATGGCTGGACTTTTTTTGCTGAATGGAGTCCTATTGACATGTGTGAGGCTCTGCATAGGCCACGGGCGGGCTCACATGGGTCCAATTGCATGAAAGGGAGCATAGTTTAAATAAAAGATCCTCTTTATGCCAGTGTATCTTCCTGTAAAATTTAGAATCTAAATGTAATATGTTATGAGTAATGCTCAGCAAATAATTCAGAAAGAATCATGTATTCAGACACAAGAATGTCCACCAATAAGATCAAGATTTCTCAGATTTATTTATTGTTTGAAATTATTTGATGATATTCTTTGTGAATTTTGTTTAGTTGTTGGTTTGCCCTTTGAAATTTGTAATTTGAACTCCATTATCTTAGTTGTAATAGATCATATTAGTCACATGGTATCATGTCTGTTCATTGATTGGATTTGCTTAACTCTTATAATCAGTTCTCAGGTGTAAAAGTGAAGGCAAGTGACTTTACTTCCAGTTACTTAGGATGTAATCAATGACAGCTAGAGAGCAAGGGCCAAGAGCAGAAGCATAGCCAGTGCTGGGAAAATTGAACCTCCTACACTGCTTATTCCACTGATGACATTTCCTTGGAGCCATTTTGGAACCAGAGGCAAAGAGAGAGAGAATGGCGGCAGCAATAACCAACTGCAGGCTATTTTGATGGAGGAAAAACATTCATGAAGGAAACAGATTTCATCTGTAAACTTCAAAAAGGTTGTTTTAAATGACAGTAAGTAAAATATTTTTAAATTATAAAAATGAACTAAATAGATTCTCCATAAGATTTAGATTCAGTTTCATTCATCGAATTTTTTTTTGCTGTTTTCTAGTATTTTTTTAGAAATAGGAAAGTCAGTTATTGATTCTGCATTGTACATCCAAGTACTCATTTAAGGACTACTGCCAACTTGTAATGATGGCCTCATGCAGTCTCTTTGTGACTGTAAGCATTTTGAAAACCATAATGCAGTGTTTCCAACTCTTACAATTTAAAAACAAGTTTCATGCTATTTGTTGTTTTTTTTCTTAAAGCTCCTGTTCCTGGAGTCATGTGATTATGTGAAAATTACAGCTTTCAATTGGGAAAAAAGTAAGTTTTTAACACTCATAGTTACAGAGAAGAGCTTGGAAAAGTGACAGAAAAAATCACAAGGCAAAGAAAAAAACAGCATTTATTATTTTTATACTGAAAATAGGCTAATTTGAGTGGATGAAATTAGAGACGGATATTCCTGAACTTCCTTGCTAGCCTCAGTATTACACAGAAGGCAATACTGCTTGAAAAACAGCTCTAATTTAGGAGATTAAAACATCCTCATATCCTTTTAGAGAGCTTGATCATTTCTACATCTGTCAGTGTTACACAGGAAATGCTACAAATAGTATTTTACATGGTACAGAAAGTTCACTCAGAAGGGGATTGTGGCAGCACAATGTGGCTGCAGTGATCTCTTTGTTGGAGGTCCTCTGACTGGAAGCAGACATAGCTGGTGTACAAAGGATGCCCTGATTCTGCATATTCCCTGGCAGCCTCTATTAGTGGAGCTCTGGCCACAAATTAAATCTTCTTTTTCCCAGCAAAATCCTCAAGGGAGGATATAGGTGCAAGCTACGTCTCACCTCCCTTGGTTGAATCCTTCTGGGGCACATCAGACCTCACAGGCCCCAAATATAGAATTGTAGGACTGGAAGGGACTTAGAGAGGTCATCTAGTCCAGTCCCCTGCACTCATAGCAGGACTAAGGATGTATCCCCATCACACACAGATGTTAAAACATATAGATGCATGACAACAACCAGACTAGATTTTTAAAAATAAGATTCTGCCCTCCCCTCTCAAAAACCAGGACTCTATTCCCTTCCTTTCTACATATTCTACACATTAATGTCCACTATGGTTCACTTTTCTTTCACCCTTCCCCCATCTAAATCATTCTTCCACCTCTCTACTCCTCCATTCTGCTGCTCTTCTTCTGTCCCGCAACTCTTCTTATATACAAGTCTCATTATTTCTCTCTCCTCACTGAGAAGAGGGGAAATGAGTGCTGGGGACAGATATTTGCCCTGTGGAGAAAAGTAAACAGAATCTTAGATTCATAGGTTCTAAGTGAATCATTGTGATAATCTAATCTGACCTCCTACATAGTACAGGCCATAGGACTTTACTCAGTGATTCCTGTATCAAGTCCAATAATTTGTGTTTGAGATACATCGTCTATTTCAGAAAGATATCCAGTCTTGTTTTAAAAACTTCATTTAATCACAACTCTTTGTAAGTTATTTACCCTCACTGTTAAAAAATGCACTTTATTTCTAGTTTAAATAGTTCTACCTTCAATTTCCCGGCATAGGCTCTTGTTATGCCTTTGTCTTCCAGATTAAAGAAACCCTCTAGTGTCATAGATTGCAAGGACAGAAGTGACAATTTTGATAATCTAGTCTGAACTCAGGCCACAGAATTTCCCCAAAATAATTTCTAGAACATAACTTTTAGGAAAATATCCAATCTTGATTTAAAAATTGTTAGAGATGGAGAATCCACAACAACCCTTGGTAAGTTGTTCCAATGGTTAATTATCCTCTGTCAAAAATGTACACTTTATTTCCTGTCTGAATTTGTCTAGCTTCAACTTCAAGACATTGAATCATGTTATACTTTTATCTGCTAGATTGAAGAGCCCATTAATAAATATTTGTTCCCTATATAGATACTTATAGACTGTAACCACATCACCCCTTAACCTTCTCTTTGTTAAAATAAAATAAAATAAAATAAAATAAAATAAATAGATTGAGCTCTTTGAGTCTATCACTATGTGACATACCCAGACTGACTGTGTCACTCCTTCACCTTGGATGCCCTACAATGCCTTGCTGAAGAAGTTCCCACCTGGGCTACTCACAGAGAGCCTTCAAGCATGCAACCACACCCTGAGTGTCTGTGTGCAATTGCAGCCTGCGAGCCACACTTGGGTTACACTCTGCCTTGGATATATTGCAGGGTGAGCCCAGCACACACATCCCCCAGTCCTAGATCTTCCCCCAGAAATGTCTGTTCCGTACTGCCCAATTCTCTCCCGGACAATACAAGCTTATATAAAGTCGTCATTTTATTAATAGAAATGATATGAACATACCTTGTTACCCCAAATGGAGTTTCCTGAACATCAATTCAAACACACTGGATTCGATAAAACAAAACAAAAAACAAGTTTATTAACTAGAAAGAGAGAGATTTTAAGTGAATACAAGTAATGAGGCATAAAAGTAAAAAATGGTTACAAGAAAAATAAAGATAAAACGCAGCTAGTGCCAGCTTAACAAACCATGTTAAATTCAAATTAAAGTTTTTCTCACCAGATGCTTTCAGCACTTTTATTGGCCAAATTTCTTAGGCCTTTTTCTGTGTAATCACTGCTTCTTCTGTTCCTTCTGGTGCATTGAATCGATGGGCAGAGAGAGAAGAAGAGGGGGTGCCTTTTTGTAGTGTCAGTCCTCCCCTTGGAAAACATTCCCACATCAGGTTCCCAGAGAGTCTATAGGAAAGTATTTTTCTGCTGATTTTTGTCTCCTGTTTGAGGTTTCTTTGTCTACCTGTCCTGCTTGATGACTCTATTTACTGCTTAAATGCAAATTAAGCAGAGCACACATTCCTTTGTTTGAGAGAGACCTGTTTGCCAACCTCATTTTGGAACATGTGCTAAAATCACCATATGGTGGAATCTTATAACTTCACACACAATGTTGCAACACATATTTTATCAGGATAATACTGAACAGCAAATTATGAGTTTTCAGATGATACCTTACAAGGCATACTTTTTACAAAGATTATTACAACAGTAGGTAGCGTGTAGACATGGGTACATTCTGTCACACACTATAAGGAATGTTTTCTAATCCTTTCATCATTCTTGTGGCTCTTCTCTGAACCCTCTCCAATTTGTCAATATCCTTCTTGAATTGTGGGCACCAGAACTGGATACAGTATTCCAGCAGTGGTTTCACCAGGGCCAAATTCAGAGGTAAAATAACCTCTCTATTCCTACTCCTCACATTGGGCACTTGTTTTCAGCTGATTATGCACCACGACCCCCAAATCTTTTTTCAGAGTCATTACTTCCCAGTATAGAGTCCCCAGTCATAGAAGTATGGCTTACATTCTTTGTTCCTGAATGTATTTAGCCATATTATAACCTATATCATTTGCTTGAAACTTTTTACCAAGAGAGACAGATCACTCTGAATTAGTGACCTCTCTTTCGTTATTTACCACTCTCCAACTTTTGTGTCATTTGCAAACTTTATCAGTTATGATTTTGTGTTTCCTTCCAGATCATTGATTAAAAAAATCAAATTGCTTAGGTCCAAGAACTGACCTTTGTGGGACTGCACTGGAAAAACACCAGTTGATAATGATTCCCCATTTACAAGTACATTTTGAGCTTTATCAGTTAGCCAGTTTGTAATCCATTTAATATGTTAATATGCCATGTTAATTTTACATTTATTTAGTTTTTTAATCAAAATGTTGTGCAGTACCAAGCCAAACACTTTACAGAAATTTAAATATATTATGTCTACACTATTACCTTATCAACCAAACTTGTAATTTCAGAAAAAAAAAGATATCAAGATATCAGACCTGAATAGGTGAGCAATAAATTGAGCTTCTTAGTTCTCTCACTGTATGATACGTTTTTCAGACTATGAAACATTTCTGTTGCTCTTTTATGAATCCTCTCCAATTTCTCAACATCATTTTTGAAGTATGGGCACATAAAGGCCACCAGCCATAGAAACTCCTCAGTCATGCACTCAAACCCAGATCCTCAAAGGGCCTCCAATGGGAGTTAGGTGCCTAAATACCTTTGAAGATCTGGGCCTAATTCCTCTTGCTGCTTCCAAGTCTAGTCTTTTGCCTAGTGAGTCCTTAATTCACCAGGGAAAAGAAAGGCGAGCTCTAGAGGAGCAGGGATGCCAAAGGAAAGGAGGGGAAGGGAAGCTGTTCCTTTATCTTTAGCAATGGAGAGGAAGCTGTGCTCCCCCACACTTTCCCTTAACTTAATATCTGACTGGAAGCTACTCTTATCCAAACCCAAACTTACAAGAGAGAGGATGCAGAGAAATTGTGTGTGGCTTTGGCTGCACAGTTGGAGGGGAGAGGAGTTCTTCCATGCAATCCAGTGCTGTGCTGACAGAGCAAGATTTGGCCCAAGATGTGTAAAAATACACTGTTGTTAGTTTTGGAAAGGAGAGATTTTCTGTCCCCGCAAGTCTTAAACATGGTTATGAGGGTCCATAAGCAAAGATCAGAGACCACAGAAAGAATCTATTATTGTCATTGAAAAGCCATGGTAGCTTGTGAGATTTTTCTTTTATTATTTGTTTTGCTATTGGGAATCACATTATTACAAGATCCTGGCTGGCACAGATGGCTGTTGTGCTTTGAGGTCTGCTTTAGTCATGTTTTAGCTGCTTTCTCTCTCCAGATTTTATAGGGTTTGGGCTGATTTTAGCTTCCTTTATTTGCTTGATAATTGTTTTGCTTTTTGTTTTAGTTTTTACTTAATTAGTAGGAATGTTTATAGTGTGCTTCATTCACTCTTTTTGAACTTGTGGTAACCAGAATCAGTGATGCAGTTTTACCTTCTGTTGTTTATTTCAAACTGGCTCAGGGCAGCTGTTTTGATTAAAGTACCAGCTTTCCTGGAAGGTCAGTGTTAATTTGCTGGGGCTGCTTGACTGGTATTTTTCGACTGTTGATTACTTTCCCCCTTGCACTGCATCTTTCTCAGGATCACTCCTGTTGTTAGAGTGAAGTAGAACTGCTCATTCAATGGATCTATTAACCCGAACCCACTCTCTGGTTTACTACCCAATATCTATTGCTGCTTCCCCAACTCCCATCTCTCTGGTCTAATTAATTCATCTGCACTGCTGCTATTTTCTGCTTGCCTGGTGGATTATCTTCATTTAATGCCTTCTTGGTCCTAGTGCCTTTCACTTATATTGCTTGAGTAATAATAACAATAATAAAAGACTGTTTGGATCACTATATGTAAAACATAGGCCCTAGTTCAATCATAAGGCATGAGCTTCACCTAGGACGCACTGGGTGAATTTCTATGCAGGAGGTCAGAGTACATTATCATAATTTTCTTGCCTTAAAAATCTATGACTCAATTACAATAGCTCACGGCTTTGGCATACTAGTTTGATTTTTAGTAACCTTCTGAAGACTTGTTACCTGACTGCATCTGTGTGGCAAACTATTTGGAGGCAGGGGTTTGCCAGAAAGCTCTTGGTGCTCATTGGCTTAGGTCACACTTTCTCTTCTCTCCCACCCTATTCATCCCCCACTCTTTCTGAAAGAGGTAAATAGCAGAAATGTGTTTTTAGATTTCAGGCATATTTTTTCTTTCATTGAATTGAAACACTAGTACCTTGTAACAGTCTGTTTGAAAACGTGTGGGGCTTAATGTTCCCCCTGCAGGATGTGAGTAATTAAGTACGATGGTCCCAGTATTATAGTATTGGGTTTCAGTGTTGTGCCCGAAGGGAAAATATCTTGAGCTGAACACCACTAACTTACAGTACTTCGTTCCTATTCTTCTGCCATGTGATTTGAGTAACTGACATTATAGTCAATGGCAGTTGCTTAAATCCTATGGCAGGGGAATAGGCCCCTGGAGTTTTAACTTTTATCTGCTCTCCACGTTAGCCTGATTACAAAGAGATGACCCCAGCCTCAAACCCCAAATCCAAAGACCCCCCAATTTTGGGGACGTTTGGATCTAGCTGTGAACTTCACAACTCAGGCCCATCTCTAATTACAACAGACAAATTATTGGGATAATTTCTTCTGCTTTATCTTTGCAATTCACTGGAGCAGTTAATTTCCCAAAAAGCAGGCGCATCCTTTCTCATTAGAAATTCCTTTTTGGTCTTTTTAATACATGTTCCTTATTATAAAAAAAAGTTTTGCTGATAAGGGATTATATGACTGGTACCTAAGATAACATGAGATTTTTAACAGAAACTTGGCTTTAGCCACTAGATTATTTGCCATTTCTTGAAAGCAGCCTCAGCTGATTTCTTTTCTTTTTCCATTACTACTGCCAAAATTCAGGGGTAGCAGAATAAGAATAGCCACATTTGTTCATATGCTTCTATAAGACAACGTCTGTGTTTTTGTTGGCAATTTGTTGTTATTTTGAATACTTACTTACTCCATAGCATTATGGAACACAAATTTCACAATTTCCATAGTGCAAACTGTGAAGTGTTTTCCCATCTAATTACTGTGGAAATGGTGAATTTTTCATTCATATAGTCAATTATTTTCTGACTTGCTTGTCTTCGCTTTACAGACATATCTTACTGTCCAGTACTGCTACATCTTTATTATTATTATTTGTATTACATGCACGCCCCGTGACCTTGAATAGGGAGCCTGATATTGACATCTGTGGGTGAATGGGAAGAAGATGTCCCAAACTGGCTTGAAAACTCCAAATGGACAGGGACTCAATAGGGCACAGAGCTCTCTGCCAGCACCATTGACGAGCAAAAGGACAAGACAGCTGCATCAAATGCGCATGGGGTGAGGGGTCACCCTGAACAAAGACTTAGTGTTCCACCACTGGATTGTAGAGCTGGCCCACAAACCAGAGTGTGAAAGAGGGGGAAAGCAGCTCTTACCTTCTGGTAGGAGTGCATTCTAGATTATAAGGACTCTGCTCAGTGTCGTATGCGCCACTGATCCCTTAGTGAAGATTTTATGCAGAAGTAGTGCTAAGGTGGTTTTGAGACAGGCAATGCCATAGAAGTAGCTGTGTGACTTGAGATAATGCTGAGGCAATAATTGCTGAAGCTACAGGGAGTAGCAGTATAAAGTAGGGATTGTGGTGAGGGCTCCCTATCCAGCAATTAATATAGTTAATACCCCTGGGTTAGATGATACAGGCCCTAGAGCAGACCAGGTAGCACTTCCCTTAGGGGCTAGCAATGGACCTGCTTGAACTCTGGATGCTGCCACCCCTAGACAACAAACAGTGAGTAGTGGTGCAGTGAAGGAGAGGGAGGAGGAAAGTAGCTATTGCAGGAATGCATTGTGTTGTTGGACACTCACACCAGGACAAGAGGACTGAGATTAAGACTATTGCCAAAATACCTTCGTGGGGCTGGAAGCCTTACTTCATGTGTTTATACATAGCTATTGTTGACTAATTATTACTGGCTTTCCCAAGTTTATTCTATGACCCTTTTCTTCCCTCACGCCCCGTTGTATAGTTTTCTTTATGTTGCACAATGGTCTCTGTGCTTGCCTATCAAGGATGCCCAGGAGGTATTTAGTTTTCCCAGGTTTCTGGATGGGCACATGAGCTACTGTTGTTTGTTTTCAGAGGGAACCCCTAGATGTTTGAACCTGGCCCTTGCTGCTGCTAAAAATGCATGGGAGAAGGGTTACATCACTAGATCCCAGTTGAGATCAGGGCCCTGTTTTGCTAACACAGAGACATGAGTGACAGTCTCGTCCCCAAAGAGCCCACAGTCTAAATATATGAGGTAAACAAAGGAGAGAGGAAGATGAAGTGACTTGTCCATGGTCACACAGCAGTGGCAAAGCCAGGAATAAAACTATCCACTGGACTCCCTCCCTCTGATGTTCCACTTACTCACAAAAGATAAAGAGAGAGAACTGATAACCTAACAAAATGCACTTGAAAAATAAACTTTAGAGAATGATGCTGCCTCATGTTGACTGAGCATCATATTTTTTAGTTTGATGTTACTGCATAAGGAAACTGAGGCTGTTCGAGAGATTAGACTTGGGTCCTATATTTTTGAGACTGTTAGTCCAGATTCTTTCTAGGTTTCTGCTGTTAAATCATTATTCATACTTCTGAAGTCTTGGTCTCCTGACTTAGTTACAAAACTGCATGATTCTCAATTGCATAATATTTTGGAGATGCATGCTTCATTGAAGTGTCATTGATTTTCAACTAAAGTGAAAATGCCCTCCTTTAATGCTTTCTTAACAGAATTATAGAGAAGGCTGGGGAGGGATTGGAGAAAGTCATTATTAATTGTACAACACAAAATTGGGATTATATATATAATGCAAACATTCTTTGCAGCTTCTAAATCAAAATGTTGTTCTAAAATTATGTCTAATTTTATAAATGGAAAGACCCTATTTTGTTCAAGATTTTTAAATCCCTTTGCTTTGTTCAACAAACCCCTCCCCGTCCCCCGTCCTCCCCCGTACTTGCTGTGAGGGGATTGCTGATTGCTTTGTCAGCAAGACTGATGATATTCAATCTTTGATTTCTGATTCATTTGCTTCTTCCTTCCCTTTGATGAATAGAATAAACGTCTAGCTTTCCTCTCCTTTCAAAAAAATGTCTCTCGCCTCTCATATTCTTAGTAGTGAGACTGTTTTATGTGTGAAACATTCAGCCTGTCTGTTGGACTCTCTTCCTCTTCAGTGAGCTCTGAGCTATATAAATACTTTAAAATGTTATATTACAAACATAAAAATCTCTGTTTCCTTCTACTGTTGTTTCTGATGTAGGATGTCAGCTTTGTCTTTGTGTCTCATATTGCCTGCTTCCCCCGTGTCATAACCCCAAGCACCACTCTGGCAATGTTATATCAGGTCGCCAAATTTCTTGTGTTCCAGGAGTGGCTAGACAAGAAGGCCAGATTCTGTTCTCAATTACACTGGTGTAAATCAGTTACTTCACTGAAGTTGATGGAATTAGTCTGGGTTTACACCATGGAAACATAACATCATAAGAATGGCCATACTGGGTCAGACCAATGGTCCATCCAGCCCAGTATCCTGTCTTCTGACAGTGGCCAATGCCAGGTGCCTCAGAGGGAATGAACAGATCACATACTCATCAAGTGATCCATCCCCTGTTGACCATTACCAGTTTCTGGCAAATAGAGGCTAGGGACACTTCAGAGCATTGTTTGGCATCCCTGCCCCCTGTCTATTAGCCATTGATGGACCTATCCTCCATGAATTTATCTAGTTCTTTTTTGAACCCCATTATAGTCTTGGCCTTCACAACGTCCTCTGGCAAAAAGTTCTACAGGCTGATCGTGAGCTGTGTGAAGAAATACTTCCTTTTGTTTGTTTTAAACCTGCTGTTTATTAATTTCATTTGGTGACCCCTAATTCTTGTGTTATGAGAAAGGAATAAATAACATTTCCTTATTTACTTTCTCCACACCAGTCATGATTTTATAGACCTCCATCATATACCCCCTTAGTCATCTCATTTCCAAGCTGAAAAATCCCAGTTTTATTAATCTCTCCTTATATGGAAGCTGTTCCATACCCCTAATCATTTGTATTGCCCTTTTCTGTACCTTTTCCAATTCCAATATGTCTTTTTTGAGATGGGCGACCACATCTGCATGCAGTATTCAAGATGAGGGCGTAAATGGATTTATATGGAGGCAATATGATATTTTCTGTCTTATTATCTATCCCTTTCTTAATGATTCCCAACATTCTGTTCACTTTTTTGACTGCCGCTGCACATTGAGTGGATGTTTTCAGAGAATTATACGCAATGACTCCAAGATCTCATTCTTGAGTGGTAACAGCTAATTTAGACCCCATCATTTTATATGTATAATTGGGATTATGTTTTCCAATGTGCATTACTTTGCATTTATCAACATTGAATTTCATCTGCCATTTTGTTGCCCAGTCACCCAGTTTTGAGAGATCTTTTTGTAGCTTTTTGCAGTTTGCCTGGGACTTAACTATCTTGAGTAGTTTTGTAACATCTGTAAATTTTGCCAGTTCACTGTTTACCCCTTTTTCTAGATCATTTATGAATATATTGAATAGGACTTGTCCCAGTACAGACCCCTGGGCGACACCACTATTTACCTCTCTTCCTTCTGAAAACTGACCATTTATTTCCTTTGTTTCCTATCATTTAACCAGTTACTGATCCATGAAAGGACCTTCCCTCCTATTTCATGACAGCTTACTTTGTTTAAGAGCCTTTGGTGAAGGACCTTGTTAAAGGCTTTCTAAAAATCTAAGAACACTATATAACTGGATCACCTTTGTACAAATGCTAGTTTACCCCCTTTGAGAATTCTAGTAGATTGGTGAGGCATGATTTCCCTTTACAAAAACCATGTTGACTCTTCCCCGACAATCATGTTCATCTATGTGTCTGATAATTCTCTTCTTTACTATAGTTTCAACCAATTTGCCCGGTACTGAAGTTAGGCTTACCAGCCTGTAATTGCCAGGATTGCCTCTGGAGCCCTTTTAAAAAAATTGGCCTCACATTAGCTATCCTCTAGTCATCTGGTTCAGAAGCTGATTTAAATGATAGGTTAAATGGCAGTTAGCAGTTCTGCAATTTCACATTTGAGTTCCTTCAGAATTCTTAGGCGAATACCATCTGGTCCTGATGACTTATTACTGTTGAATTTCTCAATTTGTTCTACAACCTCCTCTAATGACACCTCAATCTGGGACAGTACCTCAGATCCTAAAAAGAATGGCTCAGGTTTGGGAATCTCCCTCACATCCTCAGCCGTGAAAACAGATGCAAAATATTCATTTAGTTTCTCCATAATAGCCTTATCTTCCTTGAGTGCTCCTTTAGCCTTTCAATTGTCCAGTGGCCCCACCAGTTATTTAGCAGGCTTCCTGCTTCTGAGGTACTTAAAAATATTTCTATTTTTTAAGTCTTTGGCTAGCTGTTCTTCAAATTCTTTTTTGGCCTTCCTAATTATATTTTTATACTTCACTTGCTCCTTTCTATTTTCCTCAATAGGATTTAATGTTCACTTTTTAAAGGATACCTTTTTGCCTCTCACTGCTTCTTTTACTTTGTTGTTTAGCCATGGTGACACTTTTTTGGTCCTCTTACTATGTTTTTTAATTTAGAATATACACATTTAAGTTGAGCTTCTGTTATGATGTCTTTTAAAAAGTTTCCATGCAGCGTGCAGGGATTTCACTTTTGGCAACGTACCTTTTAATTTCTGTTTAACTAACTTCCTCATTTTTGTGTAGTTCCCATTTCTGAAATTAAATGCTATCATGGTGGGCTATTTTGGTGTTCCCGCTCCTCCCCCCACACACAGGGCTGTTAAATTTTATTATGTTATGCTCACTATAACCAAGCAGTTCAGCTATATTCATCTCTTGGACCAGATCCTGTGCTCTACTTAGGACTAAATCAAGAATTGTCTCTCCTCTTGTGGGTTCCAGGACTAGCTGCTCCAAGAAACAGTCATGTAAGGTGTCAAGAAACTTTATCTCTACATCCCATCCTGATGTGACATGTACCCGGTCAATATGGAGATAGTTGAAATCCCTCATTATTATTTAGTTTTTTATTTGTATTGCCTCTCTAATCTCCCTGATCATTTCACAGTCACTATCACCATCCTGGTCAGGTGGTCAGTAGAATATCCCTACTGCTATATTCTTATTATTCGAGCATGGAATTACTATCCATAGAGATTCCATGGTACAGTTTGGTTCATAAGATTTTTATTTCATTTGACTCTATGCTTTCGTTCACATATAATGCCACTCCCCCACCAGTACAACCGATTCTGTCCTTCTGATATATTTTGTATCCTGGTGTTACTGTGTCCCATTGATTATTCTCATTCCATCAAGTTTCTGTGATGCCTATTATATCAATATCTCATTTAATATGAGGCACTCACGTTCACCCATCTTAGTATTTAGTCTTCTAGCATTTGTATATAAGCACTTTAAAAATTGTCACTTTTTAACTGTCTGCCATTATGTGGTGTACTTGAATGGAACTCTTTTTCATTTGACTGTTTCTCATCAGCTCCTACCCATATTTTATCATCTTCCGTCCTTGTCTCCTTACTAGGATATAGAGAATTTCCATTAATAGATCCTCCTCTAAGGGATGTCTCCGGCTGAACCACATGCTCCTCTGCACCTGTGGGCTTTCTCCCAGCCCTTAGTTTAAAAACTGCTCTAAGACTTTTAAAATTTCACATGCCAGCAATTGGTTCCATTATGGTTTAGATGGAGCCCATCCTTCTGAAATAGGCTCCCCCTTTGCCAAAAGGTTCCCCAGTTCCTAATAAATCGAATCCTCCCCCTCCCTACAGCATCATCTCTTCCACATATCAAGACTGCAGTTCTGCCTGTCTAACTGGCCCTGTGCATGGAACTGGAAGCATTTCATAGAATGCTTCCATGGACGTACTGGACTTTAATCTCTTACTTAGCAGCCTAAATTTGGCCTCCAGGACCTCTCTCCAATCCTTCCCTGTGTCACTGGTACCTACATGTATCACAATCACTGGCTCCTCCCCAGCAATACACATAATGAGAGATCTGCAACCTTTGCACCCAGCAGGCAAATCACCATGTGGTTTTCTCAATCTCACAAACCCAGCTATCCATGTTTCTAATGTCTCTTCCTAATAACTGGAGTTCCCTCCCCTGGGGAGGTATCCTCAGTGTGAGAGGATACTATGACATCATCTTGAAGGAGGGTCCCAACTATGGGATCATTTCTCTCTGTTCTAGTTTGATGTTCTCCTGAGACTTTCATCTTATTGCTATTGTTATATTTCCAGCAATGCCTAGAGGTACCATCATGTTGGATGCTGTACGAATACGTGGTAAGAGACATTCCCTTTCCCAAAGAAATTACAGTATGAATAGAAAAGACTGACAGAGGATCAGAGCAATGAAGTATTATCATCCCCCTTTTAGGGGCAGGGAAGGAAGCCGCAGTGAGAGAACATAACTTGGCAAAGGTATGCACAAAATCTGGCAGAAATGGGAATTGAACCCAGATCACCTGAGGCCCAAAACTGACGTTTTAGCAAGTGTTAGGTGGTCAAGGTAAGCCTTACGATTTGCTTTAACTAGCTAATGAATGTTCAAATTACAACATGCCTTGTCTACACTAGAATTTAACGTGTTAGTTAACATGGTTTAGCTAATGTCATAGATATACCTTCTTCCTTGTGAAGACATGGCCCACAGGCTTAATTGCTTTGCACAGTTGAGGCTTGAGTGCCTTTTGTACTTAACTTCCATAAAATTCAAAAGGCATTGAGTGTGGTCAGCAGAGACATTCAGAATCTTGCAAGACTGGGCTCTTACAATCGGATCTTCCACCCACTGAAATCAATTGAAAAGTCAAAAAACCTGCATTTTATTGGGTATCATCGTACAGTGAGAAAAACATAGGGTTCAGTGGAAGCTTTAGACTCTATTCCTGCATGAGCATCCACTAGTGCAAACATCTGTACCTATTTGAAGTCCCATTGATTCCAGCGGGACTAAGTAAATGCAAAGGAGTCTGTACTAAGAAAGCTTGATGTGAAATTAAGATCTTAGTTATATTATAATTACAGTAATACAAATAAATAATAATAATAAATATGGCATCAGTTTTATAAAGAACTTCTCTACATAGGAGCCAGTGATTGTGGTACATGTAGGTACTAGGAGAGAGGTCCTGGAGGCCAAATTTAGGCTGCTAGGTAAGAGATTAAAGCCCAGTACTTCCATGGAACTTCTCTTCTTTGAGAGAATCAAAATATGGATTATGTACTTTATAATCAGTTGCTCTTTTCATGAGAAATTTCAAGCTCAGTTTCTTATGCTAGTGATTTATTTCTTGCTTTGTGAGCTACTTTTTTACAGTTATTCATAGCTAATCACTTCACGTTTAATTTGGCTCAGAGCTCAAGGTTTGGTTTGGTTTTAAATCTAAAAATATATTAAAAACTATAGTACTAGATCTGGGAGAGATTGCAAAAATTCACCTGATGAGAAAGCTGATCTTTTAAAAAGTATTATTAGCTAAAGCTAAGTTTAAGAAAAGTAAATGGGAACAGGGAGTGGGGGAAGGTAATTAAAGCATTCCCCAAAGAATTACTCTTTGCTTTCTAATGGTATGAATCTATCATGTGGAACCCTAAAGGATCATATGATATTTGATCTCAAACCTGTCACTGGTCCTAAAGGGATTGTTGCCCATCCTGTATTTTACACCAGTGTAATGCTGGGAATTGTCAGGGGATTTCCATGTTTCCTTCTGGGAAAAGAGGGGAATATTTCTATAAAAGTTGTTTTTCCTAAAATGGTGACTGAGACTGTTCAGAGGCTTGGAACGTTAGAATTTGTGTTGGGCTGGATTAATGTGCAGCTGGAGAGTACAGTCAATGCCAACTTATTGCATTGCTTAATTCACTACATACTCTTACAATTTATTTTATGGGTATCACTACAAAACATGTGGTGTGTGTCCATTACATACATAGCATAACATCTAATAACATTACTAGATAATGCAGTTATATTTAATATATTCTAGCTGGTTTCATGTATGTATTCTTTCCCTCTGCTCCACCAAGTAAAGCAAAGACATCAGTACAACTTACAACTCACTACGCCCATTCTCCTCTCTCAGCAAAGGAAGTTAAACATGAACAGAGGGCATAATGAAAGGACATGACTTTCACTCCATGCCAGATTCTAGGAATGTTCCTAAATGTTTCTTCTTCCTTCAGGTATAGTGTACTGATGGTCTCATGCACCCTGATTTTTATGCTAATAAGTATGGACCTAAAACCCATTGAAGTCACCGGAGCTTTGGCTCAAGTCCTCTGATTGAGTACTGCTGATCACTGGGGTAAAGATTCCGTTATGAAAATATGCTAGAGCTAGCTGAAGTTCACTTCTGACTTCTATCTGCTTCCCTCCCCTGCCACTCTCTGTGATATATACATTCATTTTTCACTTTTGGCAAAAATGAGCAAATCCAAACCATGAAAAGAAAACTTGTCTTTTCACAACACAGAGGAGTATCCAGGGTTTGCTGCTTTCACTTAATATGCAAATCTGTTTGCAAAGCTATAAGTGAGATTTTTTTAATTTGTCTCAAAATGCAGAAAAATGTAAACAAAATGAAATGTGCAGTTTCTTCTCAGGCTGCCAGTCTGTGTGCCTATCATACAGTACTGGAGAGAGTGCATAAACAATTTGTTTTCCGTGGTTCCTGTAAGAAGAACATCACATGCATGAGTAGATTCCTCAGTTAAGAAAACTGTTATGTGTGCTACACTTTTTGGAATTTCCAAAACCATAAAAACAGGGAAGTGTAGTTTTAAAGTCTCCGGGGACAGACAGGGAGGAGACCTACTCCATAAAAATACTTATGTGTTCATATACAGTACATGATCACTGTTTCATTACTGAATATGGTATAAGTTTAAGACCTTTCTTATGCAGCAATACATAACTCCTAGCAAATTTGCCATCTAGCTAGTACACACAAAATAGGGCCCAGATTCTGCAGTCTTGGCTTACCTAAGTAGTGTCAGTATAAAACAAACATTCACTGAGCTTGGTAGTAGTTAATGGATCAATCCAACTTATTTAATGGTGTAAGAGAATGCTCAGTTACTCAAGAAATAGAAAGAGCTTTCAAGCTGTTGTCAGGGAAATAACAATCTTTTTACAAATATCCAAAATTTCTATTTTTGCAATTTCTAAATATTTTAGACAATTTTCTTATCACTTCTATTACACTTTCAAACTTTAATATGAAGGTTTTCGGGACCTAGGATTAACAAATATGGTTTCCGGAATGCTTAATTCTTAAAAATTTTCTTTCTAGGACTAAGATGATAGAATATTGTGACAGCATCACTCACTTTGTCAAAGGATTTGCCATAGCTTATATCATAAAAATATTGGGTTTGGGGAGGTTATTGTCACAATCTAGGTCCAGACACCACAGGTGGTTTGAACGCCAAAGAATAAACTATTGAATTAACTGATGATAAACAATATTACTGTACTATAAACAAGTATCAACTAAGCTTTTTTATCAACGCTTATGACACATTGGTGATTAATATCATTGTAAAATGTATGTGTTAATGCTATCTGAGGAATTATTGATAACTCATTGATATTATGCTTTAAAATCTATGGCCAAAGAAAGGGAGAAACCGGTTTTCTCCCAGACAGGAGAGAAGATAGCTATCTAGTTGTCTCCAATGTATATAAAGCATTATGGAATCAGAACAATAAAAGCCTCATTTATATATAAATCAGCTGGGGGGTGGAAAGTCAACAGGAAGTGAAGAACAGCCACAGTCATCCTGACTCTGGGGACAAAACAGTGAGTTTTGGAAAATATAAACAGAAGCCAAAAGCCGTTTTAGTTATCTATTTCCTGTGGGAATACAGAAACCAGCACTATTTTCTTCAAACCATTTCTCCAGTTTGTCCTGATCATTTTGAATTTTAATCCTATCCTCTAAAGCACTTGTAACCTGTTCCAGCTTGATAGCCTCTGCAAACTTTATAGGTGTACTCTCTATGCCATTATCTAAATCATTGATGAAGATATCGAACAGAACTGCACCGAGAACCGATCCCTGTGAGACCCCACTCAATATGCCCTTCGAGCTTGATTGTGAATCTCTGATAACTACTATCTGGGATTAGTTTTCCAACAAGTTAAGCACCCCACCTTATCCACCTCGGTTGTATTTCCCTAGTTTGTTTATGAGGTCATGTGAGACAATATCAAAAGCCTTACTAAAGTCAAGATATACCACGTCTACCACTTCCCCCCATCCATAAAGCTTGTTACCTATCAAAGTAGTTCCATTACAACTCTTACAGTCCAACAGAGGAACAGAACTTGCATTTTCCCCATTAAATCTTAATGGCTCTGAAAGTTTCATTAGAGTTTATCAGATCATTGATCTATGAACTAAAATGCATTTAAATATTCCTTGACTTGATATACGATGGTATATGATCTTTTGAGTCAACTGCCCCTTCTTTGAACCAACATAGTAAAGGAACCATTATGTCATTTCTTCAGTCACTAATCTAGCAGATCATTACAAAGTCTTTTAGGGATTGGGTCTTAAGGGCTTGATTTTTCAAGTGCTTTAATGGGACTTACAGTGCTCTGTGAATGGAATTTCCATTATTGCTAATGGTAGTTCCAAGTGTGCAGTGCATGCAGGATCAGTCCCTAGGGTCTGATGGAAGTATAATATATGAGCATATACTAGAAGACTGCCTGACTCTTCTCTTAAGCCAAGGTCAAGCAACCAGTTAGAAGAGGCAAGGGGAAATGGGGGAGGCATTAGAAACACTAAAAGAGTTAAATATAAATTAAGAGTTAAATAAAGATTTAAAATAAGGTGTCCTTTTATCTAAACAGAATCCCATTTTTAGTATCTCCTATATTATATATTCACCAGTTGACAGTATATATTTTTAAAAGAGGCCAAAACCTCAGATGGTGTAAATCAATATAGCTCCATTGCCTTCAATTAACATGAACTGAGGGTGTGGTCTGCTGAGTTTATAAAATACAAGGCCCAATCCTACAGTTTTACTCATGGGTTAATCTTAATCACATGAATAGTCCCATGGAAATATTACTGTACTATAAACAAGTATCAACTAAGCTTTTTTATCAACGCTTATGACACATTGGTGATTAATATCATTGTAAAATGTATGTGTTAATGCTATCTGAGGAATTATTGATAACTCATTGATATTATGCTTTAAAATCTATGGCCAAAGAAAGGGAGAAACCGGTTTTCTCCCAGATAGGAGAGAAGATAGCTATCTAGTTGTCTCCAATGTATATTGCAGGACCCAATCCTGCAACTCCATAGGTAAGAGTTGCAGGATTGGGTCCTTAATATCTACAATATTCAATTTCAGGCAGATGCAATCATCAGTAATACCAAGGCTTATTTCTTCAACATTGATATTTAAGATATTTAGGTCTCAATGAACTGCCAAATCTTAATGTCGAAATAGATTAGAATAATGTCCTTATTTTTTCCTTAAACAAATCTGATCTGTTCTGGAAATAAGCATCATATTATTTAGCAATTATTGAATCCTGTTTCATTAAACTGAAAGTGGGGTGTCCCTTGTCTATCTATGAAAATTTTAGCCCATTTCAGAATATTTTATAAAAAGGACTATTTCTAGCTTTTTAACTTTCTGTATGTAAGTGACTCATTCATCCAACAAATAGAAATTTAAGTGATAAGTATTATCACTTAATATTAGAAAGACTAGGTGGGTGACATAGGGTGGCCAGATGTTCCGATTTTATAGGGACAGTCCCGATATTTGGGTCTTTGTCTTGTATAGGCACCTATTATCCCCAACCTCCTGTCCCAGTTTTTCACACTTGCTATCTGGTGACTCTAGGGTAACACAATATATTTTATTGGACCAACTTCTTCAGGTCCGGGCGCTGCGTAAGCTTAAAAGCTTGTCTCTCTCACCAACAGAAGTTGGTCCAATAAAAGAAATTACCTCACCACCTTGTCTCTCTAATATCCTTGGACCAGCATTGCTACAACAACACTGCATACAAGTATTATTATTATTAGATTGTGAAGTATTAGTTTTTGAAAGAAAAAACATATATCTTTGGAACATCAGAAGTTCCCTTCCAGATCAGATCAAGTTGGTCTATCTAGGTCAATACCCTGTCTCAGACAGAAACCAATAGCAGAGGCTTCAGAGTAAAGGTGTAGGAAACCCTGGACAACTGCTGAATAATGTGCCAATAACAGGAGATTCTTCCTAAAGCCCACCAGTCAGTGTTTGGTTCATACATTAAGCATGAAGATTTTTATCCCCTCTAATTAAAAAAAATCCTATCTAATGTAACTATATTTTGCAAAACATTTTTCCAAAGTTGTGATACTTCTGAGTAAGGTTAAATACAATATTAGATTATGCTGTGAGAGATTCTTGTGAGATATCTGCTCAAGTGTAAGTGTTAACAACTTTAAACAAGTTACATACAATGGTAAACCAGTAGAAATTAAAGAAAAATGTGCCACAGTGAATTACCCCCTACAAGACCCTAAAATATTGTTATAAGCTAAATCTTTCTCCCTCAAAGATTTAGTTGAAGTATAATATTCAACCTACACTTAACGGTAACAAATAGTAAAAAGAGGGCTAGATGATCACAGGAAGGGACTGACTGTTGTATTAACCTGGTGTCCACATTTTAAGTCCTGCTTACACAGTTGTGTTCTGCTTCATTTTTCAATTCATTAAAGGCGAAGAGGAGAGATTCCCATCAAACAAGAGAGACATCATCTTCCCAGTAATAAAGCATGTTATGCTGGAAAGCTGCAGGGAGTGAGCTCCTGCCAAAAAAGGAGTGAAGAGAGATCAGAATATCTTCTGAAATATTAATGATTTCTTTCTGCCAAAACTTGTAAAAATGTGCTAAGACTTTGAGATTTATGAATCTCTCAACTTGGCATTTAATTCATCTCATCAGCTCCTTCGTTTGAGTTTTCACCTACCCCATACTTACCCCAGATGGGATCTCTGTAGGGTTACATGGAAACCATACTTCCTTCAGCCAAGTTATAATTGCACAAACCCATCAAAGCCAGACCTCTGACTGGGGCATGAAGTCTATTGCAAGAGGTTCCAGACACTTCTGTCTAGATTATACTATCTGAGTACCTCACAAATATTTATGAGTTTGCTCTCTGGGGCAAGAACTGCATTCTTTTCGCATGTAATAGAGCACCAAGCACAGTGCTTATGCCTAAAAAATAACAGTAATAAAGTAGGTGAATAGAAACTGTGAATTTCTTAAACTCAAGGGATTGCCTTCTAACTCTTCCATCAGGCAGTCACTATCCCATCCACCCCAAGGAAGAGACCATAAACCCTCAGAATCCTGATGATCCATTGAAGGCAAGAGGCTTCCATATAGAATCTCCTTTGCCTCAGCAGCCCCATGGCAACTGTTAGTACATGGCCTTGTTTTTCAGCCTGACATAGGATTTGGGGGTTTGACTCTTGATACTTTTATATCCTTACTAATATGGGTGAAGAACAATGAACAAAGACACGGTGTGTTGCATTTCCCATAACCAGATGAGGCATTAGTACAATGAGAAAAGATAAGGTATAAGATGGAACTAAATGTGTTTCAGGGTCTGGTGGGAGTATAATATATGAGCATACACTAGAATGCTGCCTGACTCTTCTCTTAAGCCAAGGTCAATCAACCAGTTAGGAGAGGCAAGGGGAAACGGGGGAGGCATTAGAAACACTAAAAGCCAAAGAAAAGCCTGACCTTGGCCAGAACACAACCTCACTCCTTATCCCTCCCATGGGATACAAAAGAGCTGGGATGAAGACCCCAGACTCACGACCCTCTAAAATGGAACATGACCATAAGTTGTAAGGGGTGTGACAAGGGGCATGCACTGAAGGTATATTTGGGCCTGCTAAGAAGGAGGAGGTGGGAATGGGGAAAGGGGACACAGGGTAAACGCTCTGTGGTGTCAGTGCTAGGAACAGAATACTGGGAAACAGACTCTGCCAGCGTGTAGAGCTATAGATATGCTTGCTTGGAACTAACCCCAATAAACATCACATTGCCTGCACTTTGGACTTCTGGTCTTCTGCTTTCTGTCTGCGTAACAAGAACCAGGGGAGGGGGCAAGGGGAAAGTCCCTAACGGCAACTAAATAACATGGCACCAGAAGAAGCCATGATGCCATGAACAATTTTTGCCAACTTCCATGAATCTCATGATAGCTGGTGTTTTTCTTAAAGCCCTGGCTCCTGGAATCAAGAGATTGCATGAGAATTTCAGCTTTCCTTTTTTCAAGGTAAGTTTTAGCCTTGTTAGTTGTGAAGAAAAGTTTGATATATGAAGCAAGGGCACCATAAAGGCTCAGAAAGAGGATGGGAAATAAAAAGAACCCCAAACTCGTTATTTAAAAATACCTCATGATCTTTCAGCCAATCGCATGATTTTGGGGGGCCTGGATTACGATTTTTGAGCACCTGGGGTTGGTAATATTGAACTTCATCTAATGCAGCTGCGCCTGGAACGTCTCTGCCACACACACACACTGGAAGATAGAGAAGGAAGCACATTAGGTTACTGTGGACTCTGCATTATTATGGATTACCTCCAGACTTCATGTTAATGAGACAGACAAAACCAGGCACAAATGGTGTGTGGGACAGCTATTGGGTAGGGATGTGTGGCATGGTTGCAGAGACCAAAGGACATCCTCCATTTTGGAAGATGAGGCTCTGGGTTGTGAGGGGGGATCTCGCACAGGCCTCACTTGTTGATAGAATACTGGAGAAAACCTCATGCGCATGTGTAAGAGCAGGACAGGGATGTTTTTCAATGGTTGCCCAGGTTACTTCTGTATAAAATTTATATAAGGGGTGCACTTGATCATTATGCATACATGTGTTGATGTCACATGGGAGTAATAAAATACTTCAGTTTATGTTAAATTTCTATAAATTGATACAGCACAATCATAACAATGTAAAAGGTGGTTCCACTATGAAAAGTGAGTCTGTAAAACCTGCAGCGTGAAGTTTCAATATATTGTCAGTTGTGACTTCCAGATCAGGTTAGCTCAGGTTATCACACTTGCTGAATGTAAGTTGGGGGTATAAGAAATTCCACTTTGTATCAATCATTGATTAACTGACAAATAATTTAATTTAAAATGGTATAGACCCTAAAAAAGACTCCATTGAATTCAATGATCTTTGGTTCAGGCTCATAAAGACAGACCATAATTTAAGATATAAACAGAAGAAGGCCAAGTTAATGTTGAATATCTGACCTTAACTCTACTTTTCTGATATTTTAATGTTTGGTTTCTCAAGCTTAGTGTTACATTTAAAAGAAATTTGTTTTAAATGAAATTATATGGAAAGAGGTAGCAACCACTACGTAAAGCTTCACTAACGTGTCTCATTCTAAAAAGTATGAATTATATTTTCCATTGGTGTCTATCTGCCTAGTTCCACTGAGGGCGGTGAAGCTCTGTCAGTACACCAGCTGAGGATCTGGCCCAGTGTATGTAAATCCATTACAGAGTTTTTTACATATATCTTGCCAAATTATACCATTGGCCAAATACGTGCATCTGCCACTAATTTCAGTGGGAGTTGTTCATATGAAACTGAAGGCAGAATTCACATAAGTAATTATGTAACTCTGTGACATACCCACTATAACTATATTACTAAGCCTGCATAGTGCTTTGCAATACATTTCTATTGTATAAAAGACTCTAGATAAAATAAGGTTTATTATTCATTATTATTTATTAGTAACATATTGGATTGGTTATTTATATCACTTTGAGAGGTCTGCATTTTGCCACTTTATTTTTGTTTGTATAATAATCCATTTGCTCTCTTGATTCTGCCTGGGGTTTGGTTAGACCCTGTTGTAACTTGAGAGATTTTCCAAATAGCTTTTCAGATTTGAGCATATATTTTACACATCATATTTTTAGATTTTAAATGTATTTTTTAATTCACTTTAAAAAGATGAATAAGCCACTGGTGAGGAAATTTCTCGACAGCTGTCAAACAGTTCCACAACAAGTGAAAAAAATTGGTTTTGGTCCATTTAGCTGTCAGTAAATGTTGATGCTGTCATTGGGATAATATTGATATACTTATGATATTGATATAGAATAGAAGTACATGTTCTTTGGGACTTGTGGCTTTCTTAAACACCTTTCCCAAGATTAGTTAAGTGTTCTCAGTTACGATGTATAATACAATCAGATGCTGTGATGTATTTTACCAGCCCCCTAGCACACAGAGATATGTATATGCTGTATAGATTTGCATCCTTTTGCCTTTTAGAGCTGTTAGCACCAGTGTGCTGAGATTACACTGCCAGCAGATTTTCCTCCTCTAGTCTTCAAAACACAGGGGGGAAATGAGCCCATTCAGAGCTGCATATGATGAGGATTCTACTATCACAAGATCTATTATACTCTTGGTAGGAGGCTGACTTTTGTTGGCTGTTGTGGAGTTAGTTGCTAATTATTTATTTTGGTCTTGTAATTTATGTCAGGGGTACATAGAGCTTGGATAGGCAACTCTTTTTTTATTAATCTCATCAAAGTAAATACATACAATTAAATAAATAAAGGTCCAATCCAACTCCCATTGAAATCACTGGGACTCTTTCCATTGACTTCAGTAGGAGTTGAATGTTGTCCTGTTAGTTTTGCTCATGTCCAATCTTCACAAAACCCCAAATGATACCAAAGACCCAGGGGAAAGATTTGCAAATGCACACAAATACAGGGCCCAAACCTGTCCTGTTGAAGTCAATGCCAAATCCCCCACTGATTTTAACAGGAGCATATGTGAAATGCAGGTATATATTTTATGCTTTGTTGAGGGCTCCAAGACCAGGAAGGCCCGCTGTGATCCTCCTCAGAGACTTTAAGGAGGGACCATTGTGAGCATGTTGCCTAACCTGTACATCACAGGCCACAGAGACTCACGTTCCCATGCCGGCAACAGACTCGTGCATTACACAGCCCACAGGACTTCTCTCAAAATAATGCCTGTTTGAATTAGAGCATATCTTTTAGAAAAACATGACAGAGTTCCCAGCTTATTAAGCATCTATTAGTATTTAGGCCCCTCTGTTCTCAAATATTTCAAACACTGAGGGCCCAATCTTCAATCCTCCTCCAGCATCTTTGAGCTGCTCTGGTAAAGTGACAGTCCTAAAACCATCCTAACTGGCTGCTTGAGGTTTTCCTCTTTGTTATATGGCATAGAGCTGCGGTAGTAGTCCTACCTGCTTCCACCAGCCCCTGGACCATGCTTGCAGCTGGGATGGCCCTAGGCCTTCTTTGATCCCCTGTTGCTGAACAACCCCTTGGGAGGCGAGGGCAGCTAGTATAAAACAGACAATTGTATGGGTTGCTGGAGGGGCCAGTCAGAGCAGATTACTCTCAGAATCCATGTGCCACACAGGTAGCTAAACTCCACTTTCATCCATCCCCATCTGCAGTCTTGTGCTGTGTACAGCTTCGACAGATCAGACAACTTGCCCTTTATTTTTCTTAATTCAAACAACCATACAAAATAGGAATAGAAAAAATCTACTAGATTATCTAATCTATCCCTTATCAGGGCCAGAATGTTGCATGCAGTGCACTCTTCTATCCAGTCTGAATTGATTCAAAAATGAGACTTTTGTTAGTTCCCTTGAGAAATCATTTGACAGTTTAATTGATTGCATCATTAGCACATTCTTCCTGATGTTCAGGTTACACTTTTCTTTGCTCGGTTTCATTCTATTACGCTTAGTTACACCCTCTTGCATTTCACTGAACAATTTATTTCCGTCTTTGATGGATACTTGTAGATGATTCTCATACTCTCGATGCTTTCTCATAATTTGGCCAGAAATAGTTTTCTCAACTTTTTTCCTCAAATCCCCTAGTCCCTTAATAATTGTTGTTGCTCTTTTTCAAATTGCTTCTAGTCTGTTGATAGAAGTGTCACACTGAGAGTAAATATACAGTACAGAATCATTATTGATAAAAATAGTCACTGCACTTTTGTAGCCCATTTTATCCATGTACACTGAAGTGTTTTACAAATGTTAAATAATCAACCCCTTCAACATCTCACGACAAAGGTGTATAATGAAGCTTTGGCTTCACTTAGGGTTATAGGACCGGCACTCAATTTCTCAAGATGGGTGTCAAAAGTTCAGGAAACCAAAATTTAGAAGCTGGGTTGAAAATTTCAACCTAAATTACTTGCCCCAAAGGCTACACAATGATTCAGTGACAGATGTGAGAAAGGAACTCAGGAGTCCAGACTCCTACTCACCTGCTTTATTCCCTGATTCAGCAAAGTACATGCTTAACTTTATACACGTTTAAACCCCATTGACTTCAATGGGACGTAAGCACAAATTTAACCTTAAGCTTAAGTACTTTGCTGAATCATCCAAGACCATGCTGCTGACACTACATAAATAAAGTAATATCACATAGAGCCTGCTCCCTGAAATGACTGAAACCTAGTTATACTTCCCTTTGCTGTACTAGGGAGGTTATGGAATGCTCTGCTGGCTGGATGTTGAACTGAAAATTAACACCATGCCCAGTAATGAGTCAGCAGAATCATTACAAATATTTCCTTCTCTCCTCACAAATGTAGATCGGGAATGCAAAAGCAGGTATTCAAATGACAGTGGTCAAGAGCTCAATACTGATAATATCCAGCCCTGCCCCAGTGCTGGGTTTAAGGACTCATCTCATGAACAACCAGAACAAGAAATGTCTCCTGTATACCAATGCGGGCCCGGAATTTCAGCCTTTCTAGAGATATAGAGTCAGATTGTGGCCAAACTTGTGCAGGGAACTGCAGAGACATAATGGTCACCCTTAATCTCTTGTGCAAGATATCCATACTGTATGGGAGGAGAACACTCTAGATGGCCCTCCCCCTCTGCATATGTGCAGGAGTAGCTGGGATGGTGTGGGGAGTAGATGGAGCCTTCAATTCACCAGTCAGTGTAGATGCTGGGAGATATATATTGGACCATGTTTGGACCCAATGCATATTGGACTCAAGGTCCACCTCCCTTAGAGCAAAGAGAAAACTGGGTCCTGTTGGTCTGCTCCTAGGCCATCAAAACAATGCACTGCCTTTTGCTTGGGGCGGGTGACAAAGCCATGAGTTAAACCATATGTAGCTTTGATTTTCAGCCTTAGCATGTCAGGAGATACTGGACCGTAAAACTGTGACACCCTTATTTATAGCAAAAATAGACTGTAGAGGTTTGTAACAAATGACAGCCTTATGCAAGGTAATTAAAGCAACCTGATTGCAGAGGTAGAAATATATGAAAAATAATATCAGTAACAATACTAAAAATCTTAAATACTTTGTAAATTAGACTATAGCTCAAAGAAAATACATGGTGGTGAGGTGTACTATAAAGGTTTTATTGACATTGTCTTGGGAAGCCCATGGAGAGATGGATTAATGAGCAGAATACATGTGAGGATTGTCAAAGTTGCATAACGAATGCAATTTATCACGCGATCAAGTTTCTCATATTTATCATATGGATATATGGATTATATACATACAGTCTAAAAAAATTACCCCAAAATATAGTCACTGGAGCTGGTCAGAAAATTTAAAAAAAATTGTGGCAAATTTTTTACGGGGTTTGCAGTGAACTTATTTTTCATTCGTATTTTTTTGAATTTATCTAAATGATTACTTTTTTCATTGAATTAGAAAAACAATTATAATCATTTTGACAACACTCATGAAAAACCTCTTTTATTTGACTGAAAAACGTGTTTTTGGCTAAACATATTTTGATAACCAAATGATAAAAAAATTAACTAAAATATTGCAAAAATATCACAAAATCTTTTTTTTCATAATGTCAATAGCTTTTCACACACATACCCGCCAAAAAAGTTTTTAAAAGGAAAGGCAATTTAAAAAAGAACAAGACATTTTCATTCTAAAATGTTCAACATGGTATAATAGTCACTGTTGTAAAGTTCTTTGTATTCTGATCAAACCAGGACTATAATGCTATAATTAGTGTGAAGTTCATCTTCACATAAACCTACTCTCTTGAAGTCTGTCATCTCTTCTGGAGCCTGATCCTGTACCTTTGATGTCAATGCAAGTTTGACCAATGGACACAGGATCAGGCTTCTGGCACTTAAGAGCAGAGATCTTTATTTTTATTCAGGTAAATATCCTAGGTACCATAAGCTCCTAACTTCCCTGACATGGTCAAGGAGACCCTGGTTTGCCAGCCTTCTCAGCTCTCTGAGTAGCAGCTCTCTCCCGTTCCCAGAAAGACCAATTGCTCATGACCCTGCTATTATTATTACTTGTAACTTTTATTGCAGTAGTGTCAGGGGATCCCAATCATGGACTAGGACTAGGCACTGTACAAACACAACAAAGAGGCAGTCCCTCCCTGGAAGAAGTTATAATATAAGTAAAAATGAACCTTTATTTTCTTAGTTTCTTTACAACGCTAGTTATTTTCTACACTTTTTAAATAAATTCAGCGTCAACCTAGCTCAGTACAGAACCTGTTCTGTCTTCATTTCAGGAAAGATGTGGACAAATTGGAGAAAGTCCAGAGAAGAGCAACAAAAATGATTAAAGGTCTAGAAAACATGACCAATGAGGGAAGATTGAAAAAATTGGGTTTGTTTAGTCTGGAGAAGACTGAGAGAGGACATGATAACAGTTTTCAAGTACATAAAAGGTTGTTACAAGGAGGAGGGAGAATTTTTTTTCTTCTTAGCCTCTGGGGATAGGACAAGAAGCAATGGGCTTAAATTTCAGCAAGGGTGGTTTAGGTTGGACATTAGGAAGAAACTTCCTAACTGTCAGGATGGTTAAGTACTGGAATAAATTGCCTAAGGAGGTTGTGGAATCTCCATCATTGGGGATTTTTAAGAGCAGGATGGACAAGAACCTGTCAGGGTCCATCTAGATAATACTTGGTCCTGCCACAAATGCAGGGGACTGGACTAGCTGACCTCTCGGGGTCCCTACCAGTTCTATGATTCTGTGATTCTCAGGGTACAATAGGAGCAGCACCTGTGAAGATTGTCATACGGCTACAGTTAATCAGCATATCCCCAGAATGCTCAAGCCATAGTCCCTTCTTGACCAACAAGGCAAGATTTAGTTGGGGATTGGTCCTGCTTTGAGCAGGGGGTTGGACTAGATGGCCTCCTGAGGTCCCTTGCAACCCTGATATTCTATGATTCTATGGTCTAAGGCCCACTTTTGGGGCTGTCCTTGCCAGCTAAGTGTTCTCTGCCAGAGATGAGGTTTAGCCACGTTTCACTACCACATTCTCCCTCAAATGGGTTTTGCACCACTAGAAGCTCTCCAGAGGGAACACGATGTAATATTGGTGCCAGTATATTGTAACTATTGGTGCCAGTATGTTGTCAGGTGCTCAGCTGTTATGGTGATGGACACCTGGAAATACCCAAGATAGACAGACAGACACTCTCTGCCTGTGCAGACATGGGGTTTTTTGATCATCACCTAAGCATTTGCATTTTCCTGATGGGTACTGTGCAGAACACTGGACTTGCATTCTTTTATGGACAATCAGTTTATCTTCATGACTAGACATGCTGTTATTTAAAATCAGGAGCTTTACAAGTGACCATCTCAGTATGTTGTGTTCCGTGGAGTCGCCCTTGTGATTTATCAAAGGCGTGTTTAGTTTAATGTTTAGTAGTGGTACAAGCATACTCTTCTCATACCTATTTGCCAGACTACATTTAAAGGTGCTTCTTGGGTTGCAATATACCCTCATAAAGGATATGTATGTATTCATCCAAAACTATGTGTCTCTTTGGTCATCTTTTTGCTATAGGAGCATCACTGCTGACAATCAAATATATCTGTCAAATTTGGGTTTTCCATGGCTTCGATAATTTCCTGTTAGGCAAACTGTGCCAGAGGTTTTTCTCCCTGGTTGTTCTCCATGATACTTCTGACATTAGTGCAAGGGATTACAACATAGACTCTGAAGTGCCATATACTCTTTCCATGGAAATTGTATTATCTTCGCATACTGAATGCTTAAGCAGGCTCAAATATTCAATATCTTCAGCAATCTTACAATTTGTGTCTTCGGTTCAGACATTTTATGTTAACATTCTAGTTCACCATATCGTAAGTGCCTGACTTAACAGGGAGAGTAATAATTTAGATTACTTGACTTTTGATTATAGTGGCTACAGCTTCTTTCCCCACATTCCTTTGCTGCTTCTCTTCTAATAATTAAATACTTAATGAAAAGACGTTGACCTTACAAATGGTAGAGATCTGTGTTGTACAACTGCCAGTGACCTGATTAACCTTACACAGTTTGTTCATATATTTACATGTCTGAGTGACAGTAGTGGATATCATCTTGTTTTTGTCGGTTGCTAGGATAAACACACCACCACCTATTCCTCCTTCTTGCTTTGCTTCACTTTACTTCTTTGTGAGTTATGTCTGGGAGGGATTTCCTGTGTTATGCAGAATCTGATTGCTCAAGATCAGTGGCTGTAACATTTGCCTGTCAATAACAGATGGTTGAATAATCCCATATTCCATACTCAAAATGCTGAGCATTACAACACAGACATTTGGCCTAAGATTGAGGACTTCCCCAGGGAATTTACACTTGATAGACAGGCCACATAATCCATGCTTGGATATTTTTCTTAGTGAATTGATCTCCATTTCAAATTGTCAGGTGCAAAGACATAAATGTAGGCGATCACCATCTGTTCCTCACCCACACTATATTTTAATAAAATGCAATATATATCACAGTGCAAATTATGTAGCGTATAAGCATGCAATGTGCATTTTGAAATTTGCTTACAAAATACTGTAGCTGCCTTCCACAATTCCCTGATGCTTATTTACTTATTCAGTAAGCCTTGAGAAAGATTTTGATGTATTGCATACCAGGATTTTTAATAGCAACAGAGGGTCCTGTGGCACCTTTGAGACTAACAGAAGTACTGGGAGCATAAGCTTTCGTGGGTAAGAACCTCACTTCTTCAGATGCAAGTAATGGAAATCTCCAGAGGCAGGTATATATCAGTGTGGAGATAACGAGGTTAGTTCAATCAGGGAGGGTGAGGTGCTCTGCTAGCTGTTGAGGTGTGAACACCAAGGGAGGAGAAACTGTTTCTGTAGTTGGATAGCCATTCACAGTCTTTGTTTAATCCTGATCTGATGGTGTCAAATTTGCAAATGAACTGGAGCTCAGCAGTTTCTCTTTGGAGTCTGGTCCTGAAGTTTTTTTGCTGTAAGATGGCAACCTTTACATCTGCTATTGTGTGGCCAGGGAGGTTGAAGTGTTCTCCTACAGGTTTTTGTATATTGCCATTCCTGATATCTGACTTGTGTCCATTAATCCTCTTGCGTAGTGACTGTCCAGTTTGGCCAATGTACATAGCAGAGGGGCATTGCTGGCATATGATGGCATATATAACATTGGTGGACGTGCAGGTGAATGAGCCGGTGATGTTGTAGCTGATCTGGTTAGGTCCAGTGATGGTGTTGCTGGTGTAGATATGTGGGCAGAGTTGGCATCGAGGTTTGTTGCATGGGTTGGTTCCTGAGTTAGAGTTGTTATGGTGCGGTCCGTGGTTGCTGGTGAGAATATGTTTAAGGTTGGCAGGTTGTCTGTGGGCGAGGACTGGCCTGCCTCCCAAGGTCTGTGAAAGTGAGGGATCATTGTCCAGGATGGGTTGTAGATCACTGATGATGCGTTGGAGAGGTTTAAGCTGAGGACTGTAGGTGATGGCCAGTGGAGTTCTGTTGGTTTCTCTTCTGGGCCTGTCTTGTAGCAGGAGGCTTCTGGGTACACGTCTGGCTCTGTTGATTTGTTTCTTTATTTCCTTGTGTGGGTATTGTAGTTTTGAGAATGCTTGGTGAAGATCTTGTAGGTGTTGGTCTCTGTCTGAGGGGTTGGAGCAGATGCGATTGTACCTCAGTGCTTGGCTGTAGACGATGGATCGCGTGGTGTGACCGGGGTGGAAGCTGGAGGCATGAAGGTAGGCATAGCGGTCGGTGGGTTTTCGGTATAGGGTGGTGTTAATGTGGCCATCGCTTATTTGTACGGTGGTGTCCAGGAAGTGGACCTCCCGTGTAGATTGGTCCAGGCTGAGGTTGATGGTGGGGTGGAAGCTGTTGAAAGCATGGTGGAATTCTTCCAGGGCCTCCTTCCCATGGGTCCAGATGATGAAGATGTCATCAATATAGCGTAGGTAGAGAAGGGGCATGAGTGGACGGGAGCTGAGGAAGCGTTGTTCCAGGTCAGCCATAAAAATGTTGGCATATTGTGGGGCCATGCGGGTGCCCATAGCGGTGCCACTGGTCTGGAGGTATATATTGTCACCAAATTTGAAATAATTGTGCGTGAGGATAAAGTCACAGAGCTCAGCAATAAGTTGTGCTGTGTCATCATCAGGGATACTGTTCCTGACAGCTTGTATTCCATCTGTATGTGGGATGTTAGTGTAGAGAGCCTCTACATCCATGGTGGCTAGGATGGTGTTTTCTGGGAGGTCACCAATGCATTGTAGTTTCCTCAGGAAATCTGTGGTGTCACGGAGATAGCTGGGGGTGCTGGTGGCGTAGGGTCTGAGTAGGGAGTCCACATATCCAGACAGTCCTTCAGTGAGAGTGCCAATGCCCGAGATGATGGGGCGTCCAGGATTTCCAGGTTTGTGGATCTTAGGTAGTAGATAGAATAACCCCGGTCGGGGCTCTAAGGGTATGTTGATTTGTTCCTGTGTTAGTGTAGGGAGTGTCCTGAGTAGATGGTGTAGTTTCTTAGTGTATTCCTCAGTGGGATCTGAGGAAAGCGGCCTGTAGAATTGGGTATTGGAGAGTTGTCTGGCAGCCTCCTTCTGGTAGTCAGACCTGTTCATGATGACAACAGCACCTCCTTTATCAGCCTCTTTGATGATAATGTCAGGGTGGTTTCTGAGGCTGTGGATGGCATTGCGTTCTGCACGACTTAGGTTATGAGGCAAGCGATGTTGTTTTTCCACAATTTCTGCCTGTGCACGTCGGCGGAAGCATTCTATGTATAGGTCCAGACTGTCATTTCGACCCTCAGGAGGAGTCCATGTGGAGTTCTTCTTCCTGTGTTGTTGGTGGGAGGGTATCTGTGTATCAGTGCGCTGTTCAGTGTTATCATGAAAGTATTCTTTGAGTCGGAGGCGGCGAAAGTAGGCTTCCAGATCACCACAGAACTGTATCATGTTCGTGGGGGTGCTGGGGCAAAAGGAGAGTCCCCGAGATAGGACAGACTCTTCTGCTGGGTTGAGTGTGTAGCTGGATAAATTGACGATATTGCTGGGTGAGTTAGGGGTACCCCTGTTGTGGCCCCATGTGGCAGGTAGGATTTTAGACAGCTTACGGTCCTTTTTCCTTTGTAGAGAGGTGAAGTGTGTAATGTAGATCTCCTGTCTTATTTTAGTAAAGTCCGTTTGTGTGGAGGGTTGGTTATTTATGAGAGTCTCCAGGTTGGAGAGCTCTTTCTTGATGTTTTTCTGTTTGCTGTATAGGATGCTGATCAGGTGGTTCCTCAGTTTCTTTGATAACGTATGGCATAATCTCTCACTGTGGTCTGTGCAGTATGTAGATAGCAATGGATTTTTCACCTTCAGTCCATTTGGTATGATGTCCATCTGTTTGCATTTGGAAAGGAAGATGATATCTGTCTGTATTTGTGCAAGTTTCTTCATGAGGTTGATAGATTTCCATTCCATACGGCTAAATGCAGTGCCTTGCATGGTGTCAAGTATCAGAGGGGTAGCCGTGTTAGTCTGAATCTGTAAAAAGCAACAGAGGGTCCTGTGGCACCTTTGAGACTAACAGAAGTACTGGGAGCATAAGCTTTCGTGGGTAAGAACCTCACTTCTAAAATCCTGAAACCGCTATGGGCACCCGCATGGCCCCACAATATGCCAACATTTTTATGGCTGACCTGGAACAACGCTTCCTCAGCTCCCGTCCACTCATGCCCCTTCTCTACCTACGCTATATTGATGACATCTTCATCATCTGGACCCATGGGAAGGAGGCCCTGGAAGAATTCCACCATGCTTTCAACAGCTTCCACCCCACCATCAACCTCAGCCTGGACCAATCTACACGGGAGGTCCACTTCCTGGACACCACCGTACAAATAAGCGATGGCCACATTAACACCACCCTATACCGAAAACCCACCGACCGCTATGCCTACCTTCATGCCTCCAGCTTCCACCCCGGTCACACCACGCGATCCATCGTCTACAGCCAAGCACTGAGGTACAATCGCATCTGCTCCAACCCCTCAGACAGAGACCAACACCTACAAGATCTTCACCAAGCATTCTCAAAACTACAATACCCACACAAGGAAATAAAGAAACAAATCAACAGAGCCAGACGTGTACCCAGAAGCCTCCTGCTACAAGACAGGCCCAGAAGAGAAACCAACAGAACTCCACTGGCCATCACCTACAGTCCTCAGCTTAAACCTCTCCAACGCATCATCAGTGATCTACAACCCATCCTGGACAATGATCCCTCACTTTCACAGACCTTGGGAGGCAGGCCAGTCCTCGCCCACAGACAACCTGCCAACCTTAAACATATTCTCACCAGCAACCACGGACCGCACCATAACAACTCTAACTCAGGAACCAACCCATGCAACAAACCTCGATGCCAACTCTGCCCACATATCTACACCAGCAACACCATCACTGGACCTAACCAGATCAGCTACAACATCACCGGCTCATTCACCTGCACGTCCACCAATGTTATATATGCCATCATATGCCAGCAATGCCCCTCTGCTATGTACATTGGCCAAACTGGACAGTCACTACGCAAGAGGATTAATGGACACAAGTCAGATATCAGGAATGGCAATATACAAAAACCTGTAGGAGAACACTTCAACCTCCCTGGCCACACAATAGCAGATGTAAAGGTTGCCATCTTACAGCAAAAAAACTTCAGGACCAGACTCCAAAGAGAAACTGCTGAGCTCCAGTTCATTTGCAAATTTGACACCATCAGATCAGGATTAAACAAAGACTGTGAATGGCTATCCAACTACAGAAACAGTTTCTCCTCCCTTGGTGTTCACACCTCAACAGCTAGCAGAGCACCTCACCCTCCCTGATTGAACTAACCTCGTTATCTCCACACTGATATATACCTGCCTCTGGAGATTTCCATTACTTGCATCTGAAGAAGTGAGGTTCTTACCCACGAAAGCTTATGCTCCCAGTACTTCTGTTAGTCTCAAAGGTGCCACAGGACCCTCTGTTGCTTTTTACAGATTCAGACTAACACGGCTACCCCTCTGATACTTGAGGATTTTTAATATTACTCAAAATGTTTCAAAAGATTGTTAGTGAAAGTTAACCCACATCAGTCATGACCTTGACATGAAAAATTGCCACCCACCTTTAAAAGAGAAAGGGACAGACAACTCCAATACTACTAGCTGGTGCCAAAGTGTTCACAGCAGTACACATGCACCCCCACCAAGATGGAACTGGTATAAAAGCAAGCCAATCCCTGATTCTAATGGTAGAAGTAATTAAATATCTTGTATCAATTCAAGTCCTGGTACTCTTGAATGCGAATGCTATAGAGTGAAGAACTCAAACTGCATTTAATGCTTACTTGTTACTTTAAGTTAAAATTGCCATTGATTTCCAAGAGGCTTCAGCTCATCAACTTTGGTTACAACAGAGCAGCTTTCTCAGAGACAATAATTTATATCCATCTCTCTCCCAACTGTATTTCCCAACACTTAGGGTGTAACTGTTGCCCAAACAAAAGCCATGTTACTGGACTAAGCAGGATAGCCTCCTTTGATATTCTCTAGCATGTGCCTTGTGTAAATATTTATTAGGGCTCAACAAAGAACAGTAGGTCAAAGCTCTTATTGTCTCACAAGATATGAACACTGGAAATCTTTCCGTTTGGTAAATACTAAATAGTGTTGGTTATCACTCCTTGCCCAAAACACATTAATAGGCCTTAATAAAGATGACACGTATCCTACAATTTCTCAGGGAAGAGTAGACTTATTTGACTCAAAGTCCAAGCTGTATGCAGAGAAGTAAATCAGTGTCAGAAACCATGATGAGGATAGTCAGGCCTATCATAGCCAGAAGCAGGAGTCCAGAGTTGGGTTGGAGCAAAGTCAGAGTGAGAGCCAAGCTGGAGCAGGTTTAGGAACAGGGCTAGAATGAGAGCAAAGCTGGAGCAGACTTGGGGTACGTCTATATTCGATGTATCAGGGATCGATGTATCAGGGATCGATTTATTGCATCTTGTCTAGACGTGATAAATCGATCCCCGAATCGATGCTGTACTCCACCTTGGCAGGAGGAGTATTCGGAGTCGACGGGGGAGCCGTGGCGGTTGACTTGCCGCCATGAGGATGGCCAAGTAAGACAAACTAAGATACTTCGACTTCAGCTACATGTATCTTAGTTTGAACCCCCCCCGCCCCCCAGTGTAGCTCAGGCCAAGGCTTTAGGATTAGGAGTCTGTTGCCACTATCAGACAGGGGAGAGTTTCAAACCCTGGAGTGGCCTTGAGCAGACTGAATTTCTGGTCATCCTGTGAGGATTATATACCAGATCTGAGAGTCACCAGACCAGTTCCGGGCTTGTGGATTGGCTGGAGCCTAGTACAGGAATGACTCATCAGTGCACGTGGCTTAATCAGACTCTAGTACAGGGATGACTCAGCACCTTACAATCAGCATCCCAGACTTTCTGTATCTGTGGTGAGTTTGAGTTATTGTGATACTCTTTTGCATAGAATTAAACAGGATTCAAATGAGGAAATTCTTCACTTCCTGTGGTTATGGAAAACTTTACCTCTGTAATAATTTAGCTGCTCTCCCACACCCTACTAGACAGGATGCTTTATAAAACCTTGTTAGTGCAAATCCAGCTTATTTCAAAGCCTTGATCTGCAAAGCTTCTTTATATTCAGATTTCTGATGGTTTTTCTACAATACAAGCATGTCATCTAATTTTATTCAAAGTTCTGAAAGGGCTCCTCAAATCTCTTACAGCATTTCATCAAGTTGTGTAAGCAGTAATGCTTTCTGAAAATACTGTATCTACCTTAAGAACATGGGGATTGTTATATAAGAAAAAAAATCACTGGTCCATATAGTTTGGCATCTGTCCCTGATAGGATACTCATATAAACCACCTGTAATGTACTTAAATAGTGCAATCGTATATGCTATACGGAATAGGAGGAAGGTAGTTTACCGTACTGATGATATAATATGGTCAATCTAAACTCTTACCGGCAAGTTACTTGGAATTCTGTTAGCTGAGCTGGTAAAGGGCCCATGAACGATCAACATTCTTAAATAACTCATACTGGGCAGGAGTCTAATGTATAGCATACATAGAAATACTAATTTAAGAGACACCATTTAGACTAAATAAACAGTGATCAGAATTTTGACGGCAAACTAGAAAAGACTTGCACCCAAAAATAGATCCACATGTTTGGACAGTTCCTCCCTATTGCCCGTTCCCACAAACATATTTGTCCGTACTTCCTAATTTAAGCCAGGGCAAGAAGCAAAACCAAGGTGTTTCTGAAATTCCCATCTGCTATATGATGTATCTAACTCTATGGGCAGAACAGTGATTTCTCTCTGTGTCTTCCAACATTGAATACTGACCATTTAGTAAATAATACATAATAATGGTCATTATCATAAATAATACATTTCACGAGATAGCCCCATGAGATTTTCAGTCCAGAGTAGTTCAGATAGCTTTGAATAGGCAAAATATTTAGAGGTTTATTTGAACTGAGCCTCAGAACCATTTACATTACACCCGGGAACACACCGAAAGGGCTGAAAGGCTACAGTTTGTTTTAATGGAAATGGAGGTAAATGGAGGTAAATGGAAATCGAAATGGAGGTAAATAAATTGGTAATATCATCCTCTTAGAAACGTATAGCAAATTTTGATTTGTATATCCTGTGCTCCACGCACAGATCTCCCATTAATGTCAGAAGAATATCAGAGTAAAGACCCGCTGTGCAGATCTGAAAGGAGAATTTTGCTGTTGGAGTGGCTCTTGTAAAGTCTGAGAGATAAGGAATTATTTTTGATGGGATTTGGTCATTGTTCCTGGAGCTATATAACTAGGGTTATATGTGCTGGGCACAATCTTCCCCTCCAATGTGCATGCAGAACTCTCATCAATTTCAGTGGGAGTCACAAAGGGGTGTATAAAGAACAGAACTGGTCCTCTGCTCTTTATTAGGACATGCTGGATGAAATCCAGTGCACACTGAAATCATTGGGAGTTTTGTCCTTGTCTTCAAAACAAAGGCACACTCAAGGCCACTCAGGACTGTAATTCTAATGACTCAGATGGAGAGGTTTTCGCTGAGTATTGTCTTTCGAGTAAGGACATGTGTGTGGAGGGGCGGGGGACCACAGACACAGCACAAGGAAAGAGAGACACAGGGACAAAAAAAAAAAAAAAGACAGGAGAGAGAGAAAGCCAAGCAGACACAGCCTGGAAGCACAGTGATGTGGCCCTGAGATAAAGCTAAAGCTACAAGAAAAAGATTCTTGGGTACAGAATGTCAGCTGGAACGGCAGGTTAGGAACAGTGATTTCTATTATGTTCAAAGAAACAGGACTGTGTGTATTCCCTTTAAATAAACAAGATTGCATCAAAGAAAATACCAGATCCCATTCTTGATTTCCACTTCTCACTGAGACACCAGCAGGGCTCTGAACTTTGAGTAGCCACTCGGGTTAAAAAAAAACCAATATTTTAATGAATAAATAAAAAGTAACAAACTAACCCAAGAACACGTATAGTTTAGCTATCCAATTCTACCTGGCACAAAAAAAGGGAAAAAGGTTTCTGCCGTTCTTTACTATTTCAAAGTGGCGTATAGATTGACAATTGAATATAAGACCCAGTGGCCTCCATTTTGTTGTGTAAAATATTTGGGAAATGGTTTACACTGGATGCAGCAATGTGCTGGGAAGAGCTTTCATTAAAAAATCCACCACCAGCTGAAGAGGGGTTGAGATGATTTCCTTGAATCTGATGGAATTCACCCCCTCTCTGGATACTGCTAAACTCTTTGGGAGAAATCCTAGAATAGTGAGCATAGTGACATAGGTCATTTTTTTCTCTGCTGTGTATGATTCTATGACATACTGCCTTTACATTTGTTACTCCATAATGGGCTTACATTTTGATCTCCCCTCAGTATGTCTTAAGTATTTTTCACTTTTCTAATGCCAAAAGTTCTTCAGTTGAGAGGCTCCAACAGGAAAGGGATACAGGGAGTATGAGCTTTGATGAGATCCTTTAATCCACCCCTAATCCCACTCAATTAAAGCTCTGCTGATGACAGAAAAATCATTAAGTGCTGAAGAATAGGAAAATGAGGGAAAACAACTCTACATGAGAAACTAGATACAAGGCTTTTAACTGGGGTGGTCTGTTCCCTCTCCTCACACCATGTCTCATTCTCTTTCTGCCATTCTGAGTTAGCCAATATTTTATTTCTTTTAAATGGCCTGGTAAAAGCTTAACTAATGCAGCTACCGAAATTAACAAGAATAGGATGTACCAAGCAAATAACACAATTCCCTAATCCCAATGCTGCTGAGAGGAAAAGGGGAAGTTGGGATTTACCTGAGGCTTCCATTGGATAATTATTCTCTCTTACTCTCTGCTTATAAACTGTTACATAGTAGTGCTACTAAACTGTGCATTGGATTCCAGCCCATAGGTTGCTTTCTGTCTGAGTAATTATTAGGGCTGTCAAGCGATTAAAAAAATTAATCGCGATTAATTGCGTGATTAAAAAAATTAATCACAATTAATCGCACTGTTAAACAATAATAGAATACCATCTATTTAAATATGTTTGGATGCTTTCTACATTTTCAAATATATTGATTTCAATTACAACACAGAATACAAAATGTACACTGCTCAATTTGTATTTTTTTTATTACAAGTATTTGCACAGTAAAAAAACAAAAGAAATAGTATTTTTCAATTCATCTAATGCAAGTACTGTAGTGCAATCTCTTTATCATGAAAGTTGAATTTACAAATATAGAATTATGTACAAAACAATCTGCATTTAAAAATAAAACAGTGTAAAATTTTAGAGCTTGCAAGTCCGCTCAATCCTACTTCTAGTTTGGCTAATTGCTCAGACAAACAAGTTTGTTTACACTTTCAGGAGATAATGCTGCCTGCTTCTTGTTTACAATGTCACCTGAAAGTGAGAACAGGCCGTGCCATGACACTGTTTTAGCTGGCATCGCAAGATATTTGAATGACAGATGTGCTAAAGATTCATATGTTCCTTCATGCTTCAACCACCATTCCAGAGGATGTGTGTCCATGCCGATGACGTGTTCTGCTCGATAACCATCCAAAGCGGTACAGACCGATGCATGTTCATTTTCATTATCTGAGTCAGATGCCACTAGCAGAAGGTTGATTTTCTTTTTTGGTGGTTTGAGTTCTATGGTTTCCGCATCAGAGTGTTGCTCTTTTAAGACTTCTGACAGCATGCTCCACACCTCTTCCCTCTCAGATTTTGGAAAGCACTTCAGATTGTTAAACCTGAGGTTGAGTGCTATAGCTATCTTTAGAAATCTCACATTGGTACCTTCTTTGCGTTTTGTCAAATCTGCAATGAATGAACAATATGTGCTGGGTCATCATCCGAGACTGCTATAACATGAAATATATGGCAGAATGTGGATAAAACAGAGCAGGGGACATACAATTCTCCTCCAAGGAGTTCAGTCACAAATTTACTTAATGCATCATTTTTTTAATAAGCGTCATCAGCATGGAAGCATGTCCTCTGGAATGGTGGCCGAAGCTAAAAGGGGCATACAAATGTTTAGCATATCTGGCACGTAAATACCTTCCAATGCTGGCTACAAAAGTGCTATGCAAATGCCTGTTCTCACTTTCTGGTGACATTGTAAATAAGAAGTGGGCAGCATTATCTCCCGTAAATGTAAACAAACTTGTTTGTCTTAACGATTGGCTGAACAAGAAGTAGGACTGAGTGGACTTGTAGGCTCTGAAATTTTACATTGTTTTGTTTTTGAAGGCAGTTGTGTAACCAAAAAAAAATCTAGATTTGTAAATTGCACTTTCACAATAAAGAGATTACACTACAATACTTGTCTGAAGTGAATTGAAAAATACTATTTCTTTTGTTTATCATTTTTACATGCAAATATTTGTAATCAAAATATACACTTTGATTTCAGTTACAACACGGAATATAAGATATATATGAACATATAGAAAAACATCCAAATATTTAATAAAGTTCAATTGCTATTCTATTGTTTAACAGTGCAATTAAAACTACAATTAAACACAATTAATTTTTAATCACAATTAATTTATTTGAGTTAATCACATGAGTTAACTATGAATAATCGACAGCCCAAGTAATTATCTTGGGTAATTTATCTTGAGTAATTGTTGGTGGTGCTACATGTAAAACAATTATCATATGTACTGTAAACAAGATACAGTAATGATTTTCTTTACCCTTTTCCAAAATGTTAACTAACATAAGTATTACCTGCTACCTTGAAATGTAGTTTGTCCCTCTGCCTGTTTCTCTGGTTTCTCTGTTTGTGTGGATATGGTGGGGGAAAACAGTATAAAAAGCCCCTAAGTGGCAATACATGCTGGCTTTCCCACTCCAGTCACTGCATGTAAATGGTACATTCCCTCCCACAAAACTGATAGGTCATGGGGATATATGGGCATAGCAGGGGAGATGTGAAAGGAGCTAGGAAGCAGTTGGTGTATATGGCATTTTCTACTGAGAAGGCTGGGTACCATATGCTGTAAATGTTGAGTTAAGTAAATATGGCTTGAAGCAGTGTTAAGTCCTTTATACCCCTTCTTTACAGAGTGCACACATGGGTCATGTAGCCCAAAATAGGACAGCTACCATCTGGGGCATGCTGTCATGACTAGTAGGGTAGCCTAAAGAAATCTCCAAGGCACAAACCCTTCACACATCTGGCTGAGAATTTACAGACTTGTGGTCTTGGTTTTCTCATAGATCTCCAGTCTCCATTTCTTCTCCTTTTTGGCCTGGTCTAGCTCAGCTGAGCCTGCTCCCCAGACAGTCCCACAAGGGAGTTCAGGGAGGAAATTCACCGATACTGAGACTTTTATGCAATCTTGATTTCTTGCACTCATTTTTTCCCTCCATGTGAGTTTCAAACAGGAGTAGAATACCCAGATCTACACTCTTGTCTTCCTTCATCACTAACCTACAAGAAAAAAAAAAAGGTCTGGTATCCAGGCAATCTCTATGCACCTATAAACTGAAATGCATCTCATAAACAGTAACCATGTTGAAACAGTACACTTGCTATTTGTAATCACATTATAACCAACTTGTAGTGGTGATGTAAGATGTTTCATTTGTAGATAACTGTAATGGCATTGCATAGCATGGGGAACACAACCTTGGCATCCAAAATATATGATTAGATTGTCAGATAACAATGGATATATATTTACCATTCACATAAGCTCTTGAATGACAAAAATTCGATAGGCCTTTTATTTAATAAAAAAGGACACTCACTCAAATTTGCTCATGCAAATATTGCTGGCAGTCATCTGTGACCATTTTGACTACTGGCTTATACATTCAACCTGTCTCTACTCTAACCTTGTCCTCCCACACCTCTTCCCCTTATTTCTCTACTTATTCCCCCGTTGTCTAAACCCTAGATTGTGAGCGCTCTGGGGCAAGCACTGCTTTTATAAAAACAACAAGGAGTCTGGTGGCACCTTAAAGACTAACAGATTTATTTGGGCATAAGCTTTCTTGGGTAAAAACCTCACTTCTTCAGATGCATAGAGTGAAAGTTACAGATGCAGGCATTATATACTGACACATGGAGAGAAGGGAGTTACTTCGCAAATAACTGGTTCTCCACTTGCGAAGTAACTCCCTTCTCTCCATGTGTCAGTATATAATGCCTGCATCTGTAACTTTCACTCTACGCATCTGAAGAAGTGAGGTTTTTACCCACGAAATAAATCTGTTAGTCTTTAAGGTGCCACCAGACTCCTTGTTGTTTTTGTAGATACAGACTAACACGGCTACCCCCTGATACTTGACACTGCTTTTATGTTATTTGTTTGTTCAATGCCTAGTACAGTGGTACCCTAATCCCTGTTTGTGGTCCCTAGGCATTGCTACAAGAGAAATAATAACCCACTGGTCCTGATCCTGCAAACACTCTAGCACAAGTAATAATCGCTATGTGTGCTAAGCATTTCCAAGATCAGGTCTATGATTTGCACAACTGGAAAACAGTCTCAACAGAATCTTCTGAGGATTCACTTGATTGACCAGCAAATGTTGCCAGGCTTGTATTCATTGACATTTATTTTGATGTAACAAAAAGCTTTTGAGAGATATGTAATTTTCAAGTATTGAAGTACCTTGCAATTTGCTTGTAGATTTCACTTGGACAGCTCTAAAGTCCTGTCGCTATTCAGCCGCTAGAACCATAAACGGCTGCCAGCCATCAACTTCAGCTGCAAAATTACATGATCTGCAAATCTTCCAGAGCTACTCTAGCTTCTATTCATAGAGCAATACTGTGATGTACGGTAGTTGTTCCTGATGCCAGGGATAATTTTAGAGGGTACTTGGCTGGTTTATTCTGTCTCCTTATTTGCATTACTTGGATACAGGTACTCTAAGGTCACAGTCAAGACCTTGCTAACAATTCCTCGGTCGTATCACTTTACAGCCTTGTGCTTGTTATTACTGACTAACGTCAGGCTGCAGCAGAGAATCAGCGGGCAGGCTTTCTCTGGCAGTTTGTTCTTGTCTATTGCAACACATACAAAGCTGACTGCTCTTCAGTTCTGATATGTGTGTAATATACATAAGTCAACTTTTTGGACTTGGTCTTATGAGGTGCTTTCTAGGCTATGACCAAGATTTTCACAGCACTGCCATTGAGTTATTATTAACACCAATTAGAAGTACTGTAGCTAAATCCTCGGTTGGCTTTGAAATCTAAATCTGTTGGTATGTAGTTATGATTCCTTATAAAATTTCTGCCCAGTAATGACAACCTTCAAGCTGTTGATGAAGTTTGGAAATATTAATGTGTTGAGGGCAGTATTGCCTAGTGGATAGACTGAACTATGATTTCAGAGACCTGAGTTCTAATCCCAGCTCTGCCATTGGCCTGCTGTGTCAACATAGGAAGTCACATCACATGGTTGTGTCTCAGTGTCCCCATCTGTAAAATGGGACTGACGTTACTGACCTCCTTTGTAAAGTGCTTTGAGATGTATGGATGAAAAGTGCTTATTGTGAGGTAAGCTATCGGTCAGAGTTCTGTCAACTTTATAAAAATAATGGGAACCTACACAAATAACTATTGCCCAAATATCTAAGTGATCTGATACTGTGCCTTTCAGAAAGCTTTTGACAAGGTCCCTCAACTAAGGGTTTAGAGCAAACTAAGCAGTCACGAGATAAGAGGGACAGTCATCTCATGGGTCAGTAACTGATTTAAAGACAGGAAACAAAGGGTAGGATAAATGGTCAGTATTCAGAAGGAGAGAGGTAAATAGTGGTGTCCCCCAGGGATCTATACTGGGATCTGTCCTGTTCAACATATTCATAAATGATCTGGAAAAAGGGGTAAACAGGGAGGTGACAAAGTTTGCAAATGATACAAAATTATTCAAAATAGTTAAGTCGAAAGAAGACTGCAAAGAGTCACAAAAGGATCTCACAAAACTGGGTGACTGGTCAACAAAATGGCAGATGAAATTCACTGTTGATAAATACAAAGTAATGCACATAGGAAAACATAATCCCAACTATACATACAAAATGATGGGGTCTAAATTAGCTGTTACCACTCAAGAAATAGATCATGGAGTCATTGTGGATAGTTCTCTGAAAACATCCGCTCAATGTGCAGCTGCAGTCAAAAAAGCGAACAGAATGTAAGGAGCCATTAGAACAGGGACAGATAATGAGACAGTAAATATTACAATCTCACTATATAAATCTGTGGTACAGCCACACCTAGGATACTTAATGCAGTTCTGGTCAACTTATCTCAAAAAACAATATTTGAAATGGAAAAGGTACAGAGAAGGCAACACAAATGATTAAGGGTATGGGACAGCTTATACATGAGGAGAGATTTAAAAAACTGGAACTGTTCAGCTTGGAAAAGAGACAACTAATGAGGGGATTTAACAGAGGTCTATGAAATCAGGAATGATGTGGAAAAAGTGAATAAGGAAGTGTTATTTACCCCTTCATATAACACAAGAACCAGAGGTCACCCAATGAAATTAATAGGCAGCAGATTTAAAACTAACATAAGGAAGTACTTCTTCACACAACACAGAGTTAACCTGTGGAGCTTGTTGCCAGGGGATGTTTTGAAAGCCAAAACTATAACTGGATTTTAAAAAAATAGATAAATTTATGAAGGCTACATCCATCAATGGCTATTAGCCAAGATGGTCAGGGATGCAATCGCATGCTCTGGGTGTCCCAAAGCCTCTGACTGTCAGATGCTGGTACTGGATGACAGGGAATGGATCACCTGATGATTATTTGTTTTATTCATTCCCTGTGAAGCACCTGGCATTGGCCACTGTCAGAAGACAGGGTACTGGTCTAGATGGACCATTGGTCTCACCCAGTATGGCCATTCTTATGTTCTTATGTTTACCTATTCAACAAAGAAAAAATAGCATATGCAACATTCTGGTCACAGAAAATATCCATTTAGAGAGAACTCTATCTCCTTCCAACATATGCTGCTGCTTCTGTACACCTTTTGCCACTTCCTTCATTCCTGAGAATTACAAACTAGAATTACAAATTCTCCAATAAAACTAAGTTTCATCAGAAAATGCCAGTTTGTTTAACTTAAAATGTCTTACAAAAACGGATCAGGCGCGATGAACTTCCTTCAAATCATAGGCAGGTTTCTGATGGTTCCCTGCCAGCTCACCTGTTGGACTACTGGAAGCCCAGGCTTCCAGGGTCCAGGGCTCTGGGGCTGCCCCACTGTGTGGTCTGCCCTTGGGCTGGGCAGCCTGGCTGTCCAGCATCTGTGTCTCCAGGGCAGCCCCACCATGTGGACTGCCCTGGGCTAGGGACACCAGCCAGGGCTTCCAGACTCCGAGGCCAGCTGGCTCCTCGGGCTGCCCTGAGACACAGACCTGGGAGCTGCCACAGCTGTGACTGCAATAGACATTTTTGACAAGAATGTCAATTTCACTCAGCAGCTGCGGGTCTGGAGAGCTTATTTCATTTCAGAACAAAACATGTGTTTGACATTTTGGGGAGATTTCCAGTTCAGGAGCAATCTTGAAAAGTTTGGTTTCGTTCCAATTTAAAGCAAAACCAAATGTCATTATATTAGAACTTCTCACGGACCATTAACCCCGTGTTTCAGTTACAAACTGCCGAGCCACGTGCGCGGTTTGTCTATTCTGTATCTGTGGATCAGCATTTTTTAATTCCACACAGCTCAGAGGCAAAGGTACAAATTGGGGCTATTCCGTGGCTTGGCCACAAGTTTTGTGCCTGAGACAACAAGCTGTTGCACTGCCCCGGAGCAGCCCAGAACCCAGACTGTAGCTCAGAGACCCACTTTCTGCTTCCTGCACTTGCCCCACACCTGGGCCTCCCAGTACAGCTGTTCTGTCCAGTGGGTTGGAGGAGAAGAGCCAAGACTGCTACTCTCTGCCCTCTTCTGCCCACTCCTCTTCCACCTGCACAGGAAAAGGGAGTAGTGGCTCTGCAGAGGGTGCTTCTCCCACCCTCCACTGCTACTACCCACTATGGAGGTAGCTGCCACTTGAGGAGTCAGTTATGTCCCTTTACTTCCCTGGGTGGGCATGCAGGGCAAGCCACTATCTGGCCCCTATAATGTAGGAAAAATGAGTTGACAGTTCTCTCATGAATGAACTAGTCTTTCCAGAATCAGCATTTCTTTTATGAGACGGGGGGGTTGGGTCTCATAGTCCAAGCAGGAAAAGCATCTATACATTTGCTTATCTGAAGTGAACATGGTGATTATGCACATTGGGGAAAAATGTGGGGAGAAACAGAAATGATAGCAAAATAGGATAATATGTAGAAAGCTGAGGTTCAGGAGCCCTTTTGAGTCTTCAGTGGAAAAATAGCATCTATTCCAAACCCAAGGTGCCTGATCTTTATGGAGCTACATCAAATTACACCAGTGGAGGATCTGGCACAAAATGGGCCCTGATGTCTGATCAGCAGAAGCATATTAGCATCACGTTAGCAAATTTCATGTGCCCTACTACTTAGTTAAGAAACAATACTTAACAGGACTGGGATTGGGAAAACAACCTAACAAAATCACATGAAAACCACTAAAATTCACACAGGGTAAATTTAAAAAGGTCCAAACCATTTTCAAAAACTTAAGCTATTGGATGACAGAAAAGAGAGAGAGAAAGAGAGAGAGATCCGATTCACTGCTGTTTTACTCCAGTTTTATGCCAATATAAAACTATTGATTTCAATTGATTTTCAAATACTGGATTAATGCAGTGGTGAAGCCCATAGTCTTGATATAGTCCTTACACCATGCACAAATAATTATCACTTAGCAAGCCCCTAAATTTCAATACTTAATTAAATTAACATAAAATTGAGACCAAGGTATAGGAAAAGAATCATTAAAAGATTAAGTGTATACATATAAAAAAGACATTTTAAAATATAAGATGGCTGTGTGTTTGTTCTTAGGGTTAGCAATGGCTCACCTCTTTATGAGTTTGTGAATGACAGCTTAATTTGCAACTAGAAGAGCAAAGAGTTTGGTGTGATAATTTACCCTGAAATAGCATACACACAATTAGCCAACCAATGTATATACTGATTATGAAACAGTATATGAACTAATTGTTTTTAGCCAATTGAAAATCACTTCTCTTGTCTTCTCAATGGCCATTACGTTGGCAGCCAATGTATTATTTGCCACTTGAAGAAGCAGTTTATGTGTGAATGTGTGTATATATGTTTTAATATGCAAGTTTAATGGTGCTATTTGATTTTCAAAAATCAAAATGAACTATATTGTGTCCTACATTGAGCCTACATATTGTGGCATTTAGATTGAATTTGCTTTTTGTTAACTAATTTATTATTATTAGTAGTAGTATTTATTTTATTATTATTTTGGTAACATAAAACAGGAAGACAATAGGATCAGTAAATCAAACCAAAATGAATGCTTAAGTACTTGTGCATTAACATTAACACTATCCATTAATTTCAGTTCAAACTATTCTTGCTTTGTTGTATAATACAATTCTACGAAAGACTATGTAATTTGCATGCTACAGCAAGATGCATTATAAAAAGTCATCTTATATTATCAAGAGCTTCCAGGGAACTGGTAGCTAGCATATAGTATCTATATATCAAAGATAAGCCCCTAGTGAGGGTACTCCTTGATTTCTCATTTAGGAGAGTGTACTTTGTTGCCTTAGCAATTCTTTCCTTTCCTAAAATCGAATCATACTGGCATCCCTTCAGGTTTCTAGAGGCTTAGCCATCACTGCTCCGCCTGCAAACTGTCAGTAACCTCTTATTTAGCAACTTTTAAATTTTCCTGCATCTATCTCAAAACTACAGGTGCACTGTATCACATCCTTCCAGAGGATTCGTGGCTAAAAGGAGACTTTAATTCTAAATTGCTGCTTTAAATCATCATAGATCTACCATCTCTTCTGGGTCATGCTATCTCAGTTCAAGTGAGTTTTCTTCTTCTCATGAGTTTTGATTTTCACTGCTTGGCGCTTGGTGCACCATCTGAAATCAGCAATAGGCTTTTGGAACTGTGGTTTACAGTTCGCCAGTGAATAAATGGTTTATTATTTACAGTAGGTATTATTGAAATAGAAATATCAGACAGATAATTAACCTGCTTTTTTCTAAGGCAGCCCCTCATGGCCATCTCCCTTGTGGTCTATCTGTTGATGGGTGTACTATGTAGCAGTTAGTGAATGTAAATGAGTGGGATTTGCCAAACTAGCTGAAACGTTTTATCCATAAACGGCTGCTTTTGCTGCTTCAGGAATGTCTGCATATATGTTGTGGTCACCTCACAAATGCAGTCAACAGCAATTCCTATTCTTACATACATGGGTGGAGCTCTGATGCTATGGTGATTGGGGCCACACAAGTAGACAGGAAGAGGTAGCCAGTTCTGTAAAGTGAAAACATTGAATCCAATAGACTGTGTACCACAGACACAAAATAGTACGCTTTGTTTTGGGTTGGCCATTGCAGGCTAGGGGTATGGCACGCCAGCCAGGGCAGTTGTCCCAGATTGTGCCATTGTCAGGCCTGTGATGCTGCCACCAAGCACTGCTGAGATGAACAGGTGCACAACACCATTCCTCCTGGCCACCAGAAAGTAATTGAGTGTTGCTGTATGGAGCCTGATGTTCTCCTTCCTTCACCATCAGTGGATCCCCTTAGAGCCTCTTCTGAGCCGCATCTCCCATGTGCTAATGCCTGGAGAGACCCCTTTTAACCCCCACTCCCGCTCAGTGGTAAGGCTCCTCCTGAAGCCTAAGGGGAGATAGGAGGAGAAGCCACTCTTCAGGCACAGGCTCAGCAGCACCCCAGGGAATGAGAAAGTGAGTGTGTCTGGGTGCCTGGCTGAGAGTATGGGATGGCCTAGTGGATGTTTGTGGGGGAGGGCGTAATGGGGGTGAGTATATGTGTGCTTGTGCCTAGCTGAGTAAGCAGCGCATGGAGGGCTGAATGAGTGTGGGTAGGCGGCAGTGGTGTCTGGGTGAGCCAGGCTTCTGACCAGATTAAAGTTAAATAGAAACATAAAGGTATAAGTGAGTGGGCACAAATGTAATAAGGGGAAGCCCTCTGGGGAGGACTGGGGTATTGCAAGGAAGAACACTGTGGAAGCCACTTGGGGCACTGCTTTGGTATCTTCTCCTGGCCCCATGAATCTTAGCTTTGGCCCTGTGGGTACCACAGCTAGTTCACTTGATTGTAGACAGAGCTTTAAGAGTTTTGATATCTCTTGTGTGGGAGGAAGCTTCTCCTGCTTCATGTGTCCATTGAATTGATCTTGCTCAGTAACAAAGAATGTATTATTCACAGTAGGGGCTGATTTCCAGAGATACTGAACATCCATACTGAGCATACCAAGCAAACAGGACAAGAGCAAATACATCATCATGGGCATTGTCGCAAATTTTCTTCCTCTCCGTACAACTAACTCACAGGCTGTTCCCTCGGGAAAGATCTGTTCCAAAAGGATCACAGCTAGAACAAATTTGCAGTCACAGAAACATAGGATTTGCCATACTAGGGGACATCATTAGTTCATCTATCCAGTATCATGCCTCTTACAATGCCCCTAAACCCCATATTCAGAAAAGAACAATAATGCCACTGGGCAGTTGTTGAACGTGCTATAATGGAGGCAACAATTCCTTACTCACCCCATGGGTTATCAGTTTAAACTCTGAAGCATGAGGCTTGAGGCTTCATCACCCTTATAACTTTCAGCCTTGGTAGCATAGCTACAAAACTGCAAATGTTGTTCCTGTTCATACAGACACCTAATCCTTTTTTAATCCTCCCAAATAGCTTACCTTGGAGATTTCTGTGGCAGTGATTCCACCACTGATTGACTATACACTGCAGAAAAAGTACTTCCCCTGACTCTGTTTTAAATTCGCAGATGTTCACATTCACTGGATGCCTTGTGAGTCACAACTGATGGGACGAAGGGCCTGATTTTAGAGATGCTGATTCTACCCCGGTCCCAATGGCTTTGACTGGAGTGATGGGTGTTCAGTATCTCTGGAAATCAGCCCCTAAGTGAAATGCCCATTGCTTGATAAAATATTTAAAAGCCTGATATTAGTGTATCATTTGTAGGAAAGCATTTTTGTATTTGACCATTTTATTATATATATATATATATGGATATAGATTTGCATGTGTGTGTGTATATATATGCACACACACACACACATGCAAATCTATATCCAGTTATAGATATCTATCTATAAACATTTATTACATTTTCTGTATGTGTGTATCTATTCTATATAAGCAATATATATAAACAATAATTATTAAAGAAATTCCCTGTAGAGCTTTCTGACAGTGGATACCTCTATGATTACTTCCTGGAAATAGCTATGTCCCTGTTAAAAGGCAGCAAATCAGGATAGCAGAGAACTCTTTCCCATTAGCTTGTTTTCAGTTCTCATCCCTGCTTGAAAAACTTTCCTTGCTCTTGTCAATGTGATTTTGGAATAAGAATAAAAAGAGAGAAGTTGGCTGCATGGAAATCTCTCCTGTGCACTCCTCTGAGCCCTGATGAGGGTAAGAGAGAATACAGAGGAATGTCCAAAAGGGACACAGGAGCACTGGGGAGTCAAATTATATAGTTTCCTCTAGAAATCCTGAGCCCCAGTGCTTGCAAAGTAAATAAAATAAATTTAAAAACCACACCCTAAAACCATCTAAACTCAAAAAAAAAAAAAAAAAACATTTTAAATGCATGTTGAAATATATGGACTTACTTCAAAATTAACTGCTTTTTCCCTTGAAATAAATGATAGAAATGTTCTTCCCCTGAGGGAATCAAACTTCCTTCCCTTTTGCTAATACATGGCAGCCTCCATAAATATTACCTCTTCTTTTGTTGTTGTTGTTGTTGCTGTTGTTGTCAAACACTCCAATTCAGTCGATTTTGATGGAAGACTGTATGATGCTGCAATTGTGGAACATGCTGTAGCTGTAGTTTTCCCTTTAGGCTGTTGAAGTCAAATCTCACATAGCCATAAGTAAGGGAGATGTCTTCTACATCCACTATTCTGGTTAGGCTATTATTCCCAGCTGACTTTTTTGCAAGCTGAATCTCATTTTGCTACTTTCCATATTTCTGACCTCTAAAGATTCTATTGTGTAATTTGCCCTCATTAGTATTTGCCTTCAATTTAATATCACCTGTAAATTTAATCAACATCCCCCCCTCCCACAGCATGAATAAAGATATTGAATAAGTCCACATCTAACATAGAGCCTTGTGGCACTCAACTCGAAATCTCCTTGCAATATTACTATTTGCATGGCATCAGCAGCATGTTAGGTGCTCTCTTTGAAGTCCATTTAAAACTGAACTGGACAAAAATATTATTATTTATTATTAGTTAGTAGTATTTGTACTGCTGTAATGCCTAGGAGTCCTAGTTATGGATCAGGATTTCATTGTGCTAGGCACTGTACAAACCAGGGGTGGCTCCAGGCACCAGCTCAGCAAGTGTGTGCCTGAGGCGGCAAGCCGCGGGGGGTGGCATGCCAGTCGCCGTGAGGGTGGCAGTCAGGCAGCCTTCGGCGGCACGCCTGCAGGCGGTCCGCCGGTCCCGCGGCTTCGGCGGCAATTCGAAGGCGGGTACGCGAAGGCGCAGGACCGACAGATTACCCGCAGAAATGCCGCAGAATCCGCGTGACCAGTGGACCCGTGCCGCCGAAGGCCGCCTGACTGCCGTGCTTGGGGTGGCAAAAAGCATAGAGCTACCCCTGGTACAAACACAACCAAAAAACCCAAGTCATTGCCCCAAGGAGCTCACAATCTAAGTATAAGACAAGAGACAACAAATGGATAGAGATAGATGGGGGGATACAAGGAAACAATAAGACAATATGGGTCAGCATGATAGGTAGTGGTATTAGAATATATTGTAGAGCCCAGTTGGTCTTGCATTAGAACAAGAATGGGCAAATGGCCTAACAAGTTATTTCCCCTATTAAGTTTCTATATCTACCACACTTGCTTTCCCATCCAAGCTACACTTCTTGATTCCCATCCAAGCTACTAAAGTTTCTTAGACTCCATTTTGATTTTCTCATATTTATATTTGAAATGAATAATCTGTTACATGAGACAATGGGTAAAGAGCACAGCAATTGTTAGGTAGTCTCATTATTATACAGCAGTATCATTAAACACAAGGAGCCAAATGCAACTCTGGAGGAAGGGAGTGCAGCTCCCAGTGACGTCAATGAGATCTGGATCCCTTTCCACCAGGACTGAGTTTGGCTTGATATATCAGACAGTGATATTAACAAGAAAGTAGACAACTGGGCCAGATTTATTCCTGGTTTGTGTGAGCTTCTGTTAGTCTAAGTCAAGCTGTGGGGCTTCTAGTAATAGAAAGTCCATTGGGAATAATTTGCCACAGCACAATATGGAACTCAAAAATTGTGTGGCCCCATCTGAGAAGTGGCATGACCATGGCACCCAGGGAATATATTGATATAGTGCATCCCCTGTTGTCAGAATTCTATGGAGCCCATAGCACAAGCTACAGCTGCTCTCCCCCCTGGCAGAACTCGAATGGGAAATTGGGGGTGATGACATCACCTACTTTCTCTTAGGTGAATCCCACTGGAAAACAGTGGGGCTTCCTGGTGAAGTGAAATTCACCTCTCTGTGCCCCATAGGAGAAAAAGGGGGTAAATATGTTTCCTTTTCATAAATCATAGGCTAAAATCCATTAGCTTTAAATTTGTATTTATTTTAAATACATTATTACACGTTGTTAGCTTAGAGCATGATACTGGGTTTGTCTGATATTATTTAATGCACTGAATATTATTTCTCTTGTGTGCTCAGACACTACAATAATGGGGTCTGTGTAGTAACCTAAATAGAATAGACTTGGTGTTACAGCAATATTGCAGTCCAATATTATAAGACAAAACCACAACTTTGTGGGCAAAATGTTAGGAAAATATTCATTGTTACCAGGTGTGGTTGCCCCCTGTCAAAAAGCAATAGAAAAAAGTTGCATATCATCTTTTGGCATTTTTAAGTGATAGCCCTGTGTTTACACTATTAGCTCAACCAACATTACTCTGCTTCGTACTAAAATAATAACAAGGACAGAACCGTTTGTTCAGCCTGACTGTTAGGAGAAGAAAATGATGTTGTGTGGAGAACGGCAGGAAATTATGTTGACTGATAACAAATATAATTATTTCAGAATTATTATGATTGTGTCACAGTCATTCCAGGAATGCAAAATATTTTCCCACCTCTCTCTCCTTCCTCTCTTCTACACCACGACTCCTTATCTTTGCTTTTTGTTCTTGCCTTCTGCAGCAGTTGCAACACTGGCGCTGTGCCCCAGAACATGAAAGATGTAGCATTGTGGATTAATCTAAATTTTGCCCAGAATAGGATGGATGCAGAAATATTCTATTTAACAAAGGTCTGCTTTATCATTACACAGTCTTTTTTCTCTTCCACTGCATGGTGAAGCTCGAGTTAGGTAGAATGTGTCATGGGGCTGAGTAGAGGACAGATTTTTAGAAACAATAGGGACCAAACAAGAGATAAACCAGATGTAACTGTGTGGAAGGATAATGGTTGGGGGTTGAGATCTTGTTGGTTAGGTATAGTGAAAAAAAGAAATGGTAGGTTGGTGGTAGGAACAGAGTAGAATGGGAAGCAAGGGTAGGAGAAGGAATGGTGGAAGAGGGTTAGCTAAAGATATTGAGGAGGGCTGTTTGTACATGGCACAGAGCAGATGTAGGAAGAAGAGCTGGCTTGGGAAATTTATACCTAGATGAGAAGAAAGAAATGGAAAAAATATGGGGAAGGGCAATGCTTATGGTCAGTAGGCAATAGGTTTTGATGGAGCTGTGGAATAGAGACAGCAGAGAGACAGAACAGACAAGATAAATCAGGAAAGCCAGGTGAGGGAGGCAAAAACAAGATGAAGGAATCAGAGAATCACTAAAATAGATGAGAAAGAGAGCAAGGGGCACTGAAGGGATGAATCTCTCTTAAAGTGCTTCAAAATCTGAACAGGAGTTTGTTGAGTGGTCTAATGGATTAGAAAGTGCAGGGGAACTTTGTAAGAGAGTCCAAAGCAGGAGACCTTAATGGGAGCATTGTGGACAGGAAAGCTTAATCTGTAAGCAATTAACATTACCCTGTTAAATAATATTGAGAAAAGAGTAGCCTCTGATGCAAGAATGGTCCATAACTAATTGAAAGGTGCAGTACTCTGAATAGAGTGAGTGTGACAGAAAAGGACCATTCAGACCGAGCACTAGCACCAGGTTAGATTACCCCAATTAGTAGTCAGCAGAGGAAAAAAAGGCACAAGTTTCTGTTCCTAATGCCTACTGGAATCAGTTTGAAGAGACTCCATCCCCCACTCCACTCAGATAACCTGCAGCTTCAATGGAAACCCCATTCAAATAGCCAGCTGTCCCTGGGAATGGTCCAGGGGTGCAAACATGTAAGACAAGCATTACTGTACCATCAATGCATACATTCATAATGGCTAGATGACAAGAGATAGGACAGGTTTAAAGAGAATAATTAGAGAATATGCCAACGGAAGACTCCAATTACAGCACGTAAAAGCTCATTAGTGAGCTACAGTAGCCAACGTCCCTGTCCTGGCAGTACTAACTGTCCCCAACCACCTTTCTTTGGGCTAGGAGCCATTGAAGCTGGAGGGTGGAAGGCAGATTTGTTTATCTGATTGCATTTGCTGGCAGCAAGTTGTTGGCATTTCAGGTCAGTCATTCAGAACTGTGAAAAATCCATTGCAAAAAAGGGAGTCCTATATGTGATTGGCTGCCTTGCTCATTGTAGCCAGTCACTACTCTTCAGAGAGGTCTAATGTCCTAATGATGTCAGCAAGCTTTATTGATTGCTCACAGCTGAAGGAACAGGGTCTGGTAGGGACAGAGTCCATCCCAAGGACTTGCTGTACTTGTAAGCTAGTTAAGTAGGATTAAAATTTGGATGGTGAGCAATTGTTTTCCATGTCCACTGAAGGTATGACAGGAAGTAATTGGCTTGCTCTCTACAGCAAGGGCGATTTAGGTTACATATTAGGAAAAACTTATAAGGATAGTTTAATACTGGAATAGGTTACTAAGAGAGGTTCGGAATCCCCTCACTGGAGGTTTTGAAGAACAGGTTGGACAAACACCTGTTATGGATGGTCCATATATATATAGTCCTGTCTTAGTACAGGGAGCAAAACTAGATGACATCTTGAGGTGACCTTCCAGAAAATGTAGTCAAGCTAACTGTAGCAAAACACCCTCTTTTAAAGTCCCTAGTCTTTTTTTTTTTTTTTTAGTAAACTTGAGAGTGATCATATAGTGACAGATCTTAAAATTTTACCAATTGGATATAGATAATTGGATAATATTACCTCCATTTCCCCAGGATTTTCTGTTATTCCTTTTACCTAGGCAATACTAGAAATAGGGTATTAATTAGATTCATAATCTATTTATTACATGAAGTAAGGTAGTTGCAGAATTGACAACCTCAAGAGTTCAAAAATAATGAGTCAGGCCTCCCAAAATCATGATATTGGCCCCAAAACCATGAGATTATTTAGAGATTATATTGTGTTTTTTGGCCTGTCTTTTGATTTTTGAACTCCCCATGCCCATCCTCAGTGTGTGTGAGAGAAAATGTATGTTGCCAACTTACCTGAATGTATTGGGTAAAATGACTTTGTCTCCTGGTGCAGGAGCTCTGACCCGCTGTCATCTGACCATCCCCTACCTAGTAATAAATTTTGCTCTACCCCTTCAGTCCAGCCCCCCTCAGATCAGCCTCACCTCTACGCCTCCTGGAACTCTTACCCCTCCTCTCCCAGGCCTGGAGACTACAGTGGGAGTCCTTCTGCCCTTTCCAGGCTGGGAGAGGTAGCTCCAGTAGCTCTTCTCCACGCTATGCCTGCTCCCAGGCCAGATGCTGCAGGGATGGGGGAGGAGTAAAGGTACCATCCTATCCCCCTTGCTGCTGGAGGGGACGAGGGAGCAGAGGTGCCCAGAGCTGATGGAATCTTTTGCTCTCTCTTTCCACCTCTCCTCCTGTGAGAACAGCTTTGGGTTGCTGAGGAGAAGGGTGGAGGACAGAGACCTCTTCCTATAACTGCTCTGATTGGTTGTTCTGCCCCGAGGGTGGGTAAGTGGAGCAGACAACCAACCAGATATCTTATATTTGGTAAAGGGCTGGGGCATCTCATGTCATCATGAGCCTGGCTCCAGCCCCAGTTAAAATCTCCTCACTCATGAAAAAATTTCAAGAGTTGGCAACACTACAAGGGCTTTCCAATTTATACAGATAGGGCTTGCCAATGCCTCTCAACCACAAGCACTAGCAGCACCTATGCTATTCTGTTGCCAGGTTACAATTTATTCTAGAGCAGAGACTGAATGGACTTTTTGTCCCTCTTGGGTTGTCTCTCTTATGTTCAGTTATGCCCATCACATTGAATAACCCAGGGAAGTAATAAGCTCCATAATGAAGTGAAAACTCATACTGAGCAAACTGCAAAAGGATTATTGTTCCAGCTTAGACCTTAAACTCAAAGAAAATGGCTATGCGAGGCCTCTCTCTTTGTAAGCCTCGCATCCTATCCAAGTTCTGGAACTTATGGTCCCTCTCTGTCTTGCATTCTAGCAGCTTAAGTCTTGTGGAGCTCTGGGATCTGTAGTAGTTCCTCTGTTCAATCCTGCTGCTCTGATTCTTTACAAAAGGTTAAAGAAATCTGGAGTCTATACCTCAGAGTGTACCGGTGGATTATGAAATCTCCAGATACACAACGGCAGCAATCAAAGCAAATACATCGGGGAGTCTGGTGGCACCTTAAAGACTTAAAGACTCAAAGTCTTTAAGGTGCAACCGGACCCCTCATTATTTTTGTGGATACAGACTAACATGGTTACCCCTCTGATACCAGTCAAAGCAAGAATATTAAACACTCCACAAGAGCCATATCCAAATCAAGATGATCCACAAAAACTAACCGCTGCTACCACATGTTTTTAGAACAGATAAGTGTTTATCACAAAGTATTATAAAGGCAAACTGCTCCTAATGAATATTCAAGGAAATGGGTCGCCTGTTCCTCAAAAACAGTCCCTTGAAACAATGAAGGTGGAAAAGAAGAAAACTCCAACATCCAGTGTCTGGATGTTTATCTTAGTAGCTAACAATAGAAGTTACCTATTGAGCTAGCTAATGTTTAATTTGACTAACCTTATGTAAAGGCCTGTGTAAGTGGCACAATCAAAAAATGGAGGCAAAGAAAGAGATAATGGGAAAAAAAGTAAAAGGATTATCAAGAAGAAAGGCTAGGGGGGATTTTATCTGTTTTAAAAAAATCTGAATGGAGAGTGCCAGACATAAAAGGAAGGATACTGGAACCGTACTAAAGACAGAGATCTGAGTTACACAAACTGTATTACGCAAGAGAATATATATATATATATGCATTTTGCTGAGATATGAAAAGCTTTATATCTTGAATCACATTCTAATCATGCTTTCTCTTTCTGATATCTGCATGCTTTGATGTTGGCGATGGGATTACACATTTGTGTTCTTTCTATTTATCTTTCCTGCATAAAATGTGTTAGATATATATTATGTTACATCCATAGCTTTGATACACAGGAATGCTTTCTCTTTTAAATTATTACCAGTCCTTTTTAGTCATCAGGAGCTGCATCATAGCTACCTGCTTCCAAGAGTCTAGTCTTATGCAAAACTCTGTCTATGGCCCGTAATGGTTTATTGGTTCCCCAACTCTAAAATGGAGCCATTTCCCATCCATTGTGAGCTCCTTCTAATAGCATCATCTATGCCTAAAACTGGCCCTGAACACAGTCAATCTCTGTAAATCAGCCACAAGTGCAGAATGAGTGGGGACACAGTGGTTATTCAGTGTCCAGGCCACATCAACGGCACATCCTCTGTTTAAGTTCCAGCAGCTCAGGCTCGGGCTTAGAAGGTGGGAGGGGAGTCCACATTCAGGACAAAGTTTTCAGAGAGGCCTCAAGCTAGCTTCCATTTATAAATGCTGAGCTTTTCCTAAGCACAAAGACCTGCACATGAATTTTTGACCTGCATATGCGTGTGTTGGTACATAGGGGGCAGGAGAGTTAGGAGAAGGGTGACAATGCTGAGAGCAGATGGTTGCTCAAGTGATTAGTAAGGCACTTTTCAGAGGCTTTGCAGCAGAAATTAGTTTGGAAGAGTGATTTGAATGAAGGTGGCTCAGTGAAACGGTTTGGGAGCAGAGTTATAAGCACAAAGGACGACATGGAAGAAAGTGTGAAGATGTTTGTGAAAGTCGGAAACAAAATTTAAAGGAGTTACTGGAGTGAGGACATAGTTTCAGTCTTAATGGCTTTTCTCTTTTTAGATTAATGGAATCTACAAAGAAAGGATGAACATAAAGTCTCTAAGTGTGTATACAGTGTGTGCGTCTCACTCAACAACAGCAGATGGCCAGAATGAACTCACAGGGAATGATCTATAGACAGGTTAGGATGCCCACTTAATTTTAAAGGTACAGTACATAGGAAACAACCTTACTGTTATATAGCTACATACATGAGGGCTAGTTCTACCACCTGTGCATGCAAGTGACAGTGATAATAATAAACATGTACAAATGGAGGCCAGGTACTTTAAATTCTGTTACCAAACCCAGCATGCAATTCTGACAGAGCACTGTACCAAAGTGAGATCTTAAAGTATATTTACTCATCACCTTCTTTCCTATTTACAAATTTTCTTCATATCTTAAAGCTGAAACCACGTCAGCCATATAAAAGAAAAGGGCAAAGATCTGAAACAACTTGTTTACGACAAAACATTCTAAGAACTGTAAGGATATAACATGCTTATCTTTTTAAATACTTGCTTAATATACTTAGCTATTGAAATCTTTTCCCCTTTCCTGCACTTCAGTCTGCTTTAGTATTACTTCACTGGCTAATAATAACCTCTTTTGTAATTATTGGAAGATAGATGTATTTTATTTGCCTTTTTAAATCCCATTAAATCTTCAGCCGTATATGAAGATAAAATATATTGGTTGGTGAAGTATGAATAGGTTGCAATAAGGGCACTGACTGTTGGGATGAGACATTTATTCCTCCCATAAGGAGATACATCCAGTACCTTCCAAGCTTCCACAGGTGCTTGTGTCATAATGAAGATAAATATATCAATTTCCCCAGGTTTTAAGCAGGGGGAAAATAGAACCATTATGATTAAAGGCCTTTCTGACATTTGTATATTAGCTGTGGACCAAATCCTGAAGTCTTTGTTTGGGATCAAATCATTACAAAGGGATGTCCTCCTGAGGAAAAGAGGGCACTAATTTAAACGGAGTACTGGCCAACATGGTAGGGACATGCAGAAAGGGGGAAATTGTGTGCAAGTGAATCATCCTCCTGAGAACCCTGAAACCACTGAAAGACCATGTCGTTTCAAGCTTGTTTCCAAGGGGATGACCACCCAAGATTATGTTGATCGTGTCCCCCTCCTCGCTGTGAGGGAACTGTGAGCTCATCAAAGACGAGGGGTCGCCTTCCTCTTTTCTCTTTCCTCCTTCCCTTCGGCAGATGTACAGGATTTCACCCACATGCTAAAAGCATATCCCCCAACCATATCAGTCAGCTCAGAAAGGCTCCAAAGTGGGACACAGTGCGTTACAAAGACCCCCAAATGAAGGAAAGAAATGAAATAGACATACAGTAAAATTAAAATGCTATGGGATTCATTCAACATCCCTCTAAGGTAGAGAAGTACTAATTTCCTCATTTTTCAGGTGATGAATATAGGCACAGAGGGAAATAGGTGACCTGGCCAAGGCCACAAAGGAAGTCTGTGGAAAAGCAGGGAATTGACCCAGGTTTCCCAAGTCCTTTGTTACTGTCCTAACCACTGCGCAACCCAGTCATTGACCAGGACCCCACTATGCTATGTATAATCACCCCAGAAAAGAGGGGCATTGCCTGAAGAATCTAGTTTTGTGGTCCTTTATTTCTGCTCAATTTTCAACAATAAGAGTGTGGGGGTAACTTTGAGGTTAAAATGAGTGAAGTTTCTCAACATTTGAGAGATATGCTCCCCACTATATCAGTAATGCCTTTTGGAAGTTACGCCTCTTGGAAGCAAACTGATGGATAGGAAATCCATAGCTGAACAATGGAATTTTCCTGCTCGGAGAAGGGAATTTCTGATTAGGATACACTTTGGTCCTCAGTCCTAGGAATTTTTCCTGGGCGAAGATTGCAGGATTTAGTCCTATAATTGCTTCCAATGTATTAATTAGATGTGAAAAGCTAAGGTATTTATCTTTGAAAAGCAGTTTTGAATGCTGAGTAACCAACTGCTTTTCATAAGGAGTTTTACTATGCACAGCCTAAAATAGTAATGCAGATTTACACAATAGACTGCAATTGCTCCAAAAGAGATCAGATTTACCTTAACAACTGAGAAAATCTCTCTAGAATTCATTCATAGTCTCAACACATCAGTCAGCATGTCTTTTCTTCTGTGGCATAAATGCAATAAGGCACGCTTTTAAAATAAATTATAAAAGTTATGTTTTGTTTGAGGGATGAGAAATTCTTACTGGTGGTGGAGGGGAGGGGGTTATCTCCTACTGGATCATATTATTATTTATTTATTTTATTTCATATCATATCTCAATCAGGCATGCACCCAACTTATTTAGGCATGTCCTTGAGCACGAATGAACAAGGACGAGGTAAATAAAGAGTGAGAGGTTCAGCACAACCGCTATAACAAAAATAAAACCCTCAAAATCTCACCAAGTAACACAGCAGAATCTTAACAATTGCAGAGCCAGCAGGATGGTTGGATTCTTCATGAGTTCACCCTTTGCGGCCCAGGAAAAATACATTGTTAAGCAATTTTGCTGTTCCTACCAGCAGACCTTGAAGTGGAAATTAACAAATGGTGGTATTCTCTCACACCCAATCCCCTGTACATTTGCATTCATTTGCATTTGAATGCCCAGCTAATTGTTTTGAAGTAACAATTAAGAGAACAATAGAGGAAAGAAAAGGGACTCCAGGCAGCAACTGACACCTGGGAGTCTGTATTAAAAAAGCTTTTACATATTTGAATTAAAAATAGACAAAGGAACAGAAACATGCAGGCATAAAATTCATTACTTTAAAAAAAAATGTAGCGCACCATACCTGTGCATTCTATCATACTTCAAAATATGATTCTTACAGATATAGCCAAGAGATTTACAATATACTATATGGTAGGGTAGGTTTTTCTTCTGTAATACGTTGCAGAGAAAAGGTCTTATCTTACATTTCTTGTGCAGCTAAACTGGGGGAGCTTGCATGCACAAAGAATTCAGCATTCTGCCAAATTAGCAGTCGCTGGATCACCCTTTCCAGAAAAGTTCCAGTCGTTCCAAATATGGCTGTATACGCTACTCTTCTAACCAGTTGTTTCGTGCCAGAACTGGATCCTCCGCAAGTGGGACGAGAGAGGAAGCAGGAGGGGTTCTCCTGACAGTTTAAACACCATCAGTGCACATTGAAACTGAAGCTGCACTGCACTTGCAGCCACCAGTCCATTTGCCTGACTGCTGATGTAACATGTGCAAGTGTGCTCTGCTAGACTCACTCCTCTAAGGTGCCACAAGTACTCCTGTTCTTCTTTTTGCGGATACAGACTAACACGGCTGCTACTCTGAAACCTGTCATTATGCAAGGCACTGCATTTAGCCGTATGGAATGGAAATTAAATTTGTTAGTCTCTAAGGTGCCACAAGTACTCCTGTTCTTCTTTTTGCGGAAACAGACTAACACGGCTGCTACTCTGAAACCTATCCTTAGATGATAGAGCACTAGTGCTTACCTGAGTGTCTCTTGCAAGCACTAGGGGCTGTTCTGTCCCCTTGTGCAAACAAAAGTCTGATGGTCAAAAAATAAATCAAAAACTAGAAAAGGAACAATACAAAGGGCATCAAATGATTCCCCATTATGAATGAGGTATTAATGGCCCATCATTAGGGGACTGAAGCACTTTTGTGCCCAACTGTAGGAGTATCTGAGGACCTTTTGTAGCGCGAAACAGTTCCATGCAAAAGAGGGAGACCAGGTAGGCCACAGGGAAAGCATGGAGCTAGCAGGGTTGGAACAAATAAGCGTGTCAAGCAGTCAGAGGATTGAGTTTGGTGGAATCCTTGGAAGGAAGCAGTGTTCATTTGACTGTGAGTCTGTGTGAGCCCCTGGAAAGAGCCGGGGGGCTCAGAATAGCTGCTTTCTCAGGCCAGGCAGTGATTCTTTTTCTGGGATTCCTGCAAAAAGGAGCAATTCATGTGAGTAATTTGTTCCTACCACTGTTCAGAGGAAGAGGACTGATGTACAGCTTGTAAATAAGCAAATTACACAAAGAAAATAGCTTACTCCGTGTCGCCTTCCTGGTCCAAACAGGAAACTGACCTGCAAAAAACTGACCCTTTTGGCTAAAGTGGGGCAAAGTCCCTTCAAAATTAGTAAAGCAGTGGTTGCAGAGCCTGTACCGCGGCAGAGCTGGCAAAGTAGAAGAGGGTGGGCTAAAGAACATTTCTCTATGTTTATAAAGAGATCAGCACGGAAAGAAATAGCAGACAACAACTGGTTAGCAAATAGTAACAAACAGCTGCCATTGTTTATCACTGCTGCTTACATTGTCCATTGTCAACTGGCTTCCATCACCTTCATTCTGGTTCCCTTTTGGACTTCTCATACTTTGTGATTGTGGATCCTGGTGCACTGGATTGATTCCATATGGTACATCTCTATATATGCCATGCCAATGTATCTGTCAGTACACATAGGACGAATGGATACCTAGTGCACAGGTTGTACAACTGTTGCGAAGAACACTATTATTAGCACTAGGGTGAGCTGTGAGCTACTTTAGAATCTGCAGATCTTAGTGCTTTGTTGCTCTCCATTGCCCTAAACTCACTATTAACAAAATTTGCCAACACTTAGCATGCCAATATTTAGAGATAGATCTTATTTTCTGGGGTAATCAAAATTCACCCTGCTGTAATTAACTAAATTTATTATAAATAGGAAAAACAAAGTCATGTTAGGACTAGAGTACCTTACTTATTGTCCTGCCTTTGCTATCTCTAACTTCTGTTTTCTTTTGATAAAAATGACTGTGATATAAATAAATCATATAATTGTATATTACAGCATAGTTATGGTATGTGAAGGTATAGCATTAAATATGAAGTTGATCCCAATCATGAGATAAAATAGTCATAACATACTCTTCAGTGTTGTCATGTTTGAGTTATCTGAATTGCTGGAAGAATATATGTCATATCTATGTATGATTATAATGGCTTTTCTCTTACTTTGTCACAAAGATAAGTAAGATAGTTCCACAGAAAGAACTATAGTGCTTGGACTGTAAAGGATTAGAAAACATGGAAAATATCCATCTTTACATTATTTGTTGAAGCTCTGTACAGTAAGGAATTTCTTCTTGTTGTTTTATTTTTCCTGTTTTTCTATTCTTTTCATGCAGCTCTAATACATTAAATAGAATGTTACGGATAGAAAAATAAAGGTCTCTGTTATGGATGAATTATTTTTTTCCACCAAGTTGTCTGAAGGTTAGACAGTCAACACCTACAAATTACACAGATGTGTCATATTCCTAAATGAATTGTATTATGTTGGAACCCCTATGCATACTAAAAGAGATCTGTCACAAATCTCAGTATAAAATGCACTCTCTCTCTAGTTTGTCCAGGAACGCCCTGGGTATAAGAAAATTCTTTACTTCTAAAAAGCAACAAAATATTTTAAATAGGTGTTCTTTACTAATTAGTTGTATTTGGCCTCCCTTACTTGTCTTTCTGCATAATCAGTTTCTAAATACACAAATGAATTGGTTATATTGTTATACTGTTTTATAATCAAAACACACAACTTTAAAAACACTCTATGTACATGTTGAGAGGGGAGAGGGATACAGTAACAGAAATATATAGGATCTTGCATTCTGCTGCGTAGACACTGTCCAGGTGAAGGAAATTAAAGTGACCACCAAAATCTACTCCTTGAAGTAGGTTCTAAAAATGGAATATTCCAAGGTAGCAAAAATTTATGGAGTAGATTGGGCCTTTAGTCACAGCCCTGAGCAAGGAGAGACATTTAAGCTTCACTACTCCAAGAGTAGCCCTGAGGGACATTGTACCTCATAGATACCACTTTGAGGCACAATTTCCTCCCAATTTACCTCTTGCTCTGAGTAGGGACAATTAGTTATTGACCTATACCGTCAGCAAATTATGACACCTCCACCCCAGCTCAGGCATGCTGGCTAGGGCATTGTGAGGGGGACCAAGTCTGGAACTTTAGATGGGGAACCAAGGAGGGGGTGATAAGAAGTGTTGTTTATCAGGGAATATGATGGAGCCAAAGAAGGAAAGCATGGAATAGTAGTGGCCATGGGACTTTCCCCAGATGCAGTTGGTGTTGTGGGAGCAGCAATGGAAGAGGCAGACATTTGGAGTAAACCAGGATTGCTGACAGGTGGAATTGACTTTGCAGTGGAAAAGAGGAGTAAAGAATTCTGGAGGGTTTGAGAAGGTAGAGTGGAGGCAGTTAGCAAATGAGTCATTTGAAGGCGAAGTGAGAGAAGGAAGGAGGATGGATTGGAGGTCACAGAATGGTGTGTAGTAGGGGCAATGGGTGATGTGGTAGTGATTGTGGTCAGAGAGAGGGAACTTGTACATTTGCCTGAGCAGAGAAGGAGTAGTGCTTAGAGAAAACAGGGTCAAGCATAAATAAATGAGGCCTCAGTCTCTAAGAGCTACTGTAATGCAAATAATAATAATAATAATAGTAATAATAATAATTAATAGCTTAGCATAGTAAATATTAGAGAACATTATAGAACTTATAACATCTTACTTTTCAACTGATGCCATTATGAATATGGTTTATAATAATATGTAGATATTTTGAAACAGTATACATTTCTTTGCTTGTATGTGATTTTAACTTGGCAATTTAGGATGCATTGTATTACAAAGAGCTATATTATTTCATATTTATTAGTGGGAAGCTTAACCTAAGTGTCACAAATTGTAATTTCGTTGGTGGACCTTATGAAAAGTAAAATCTATTTCCAACATTAAGTTCAAATGGTGGTAGAGTAGTAGAATAATTAGAATGTATATTTGAAGCCTGGAATAAAAATGATACCCAGTGGGCCAGTGCTAATGCATAGAGTATTATAGCAGAGATACATAAAGAAAGATTATACACAAGATAGTCGAAAGAGATTCTAGTCAATCTACCATGAACAAGAGGCGCAATTGCCATAAACTGTAGGAAAATGTGCACCTTCTCAGAGCTCACTTCATAACATAAAAAGGACAAACATAATGATGTGTGGTCAAATCATAGAGCACATCATGAAGAGCCTTGATTAGAGCACCTTCTAATTCTTTTAATATTTAACTGTGCATATGTAAGATGAGTTCTCTGCGAAGACTATTCAAAGTTGCATCTTCTTATGTGTGAATCAATATTAGTGATTAAAAAGATGCGCTCATCTGTTCACTCTATCTTGAAACATGACGTATGTGGTAAGACGACATTTAGTGGGAGGACAGCTGAGATACTGGTAGCCGAATGAGTGAGAGCTTGCCAAATATGTTTTCAGATCTGTAGGAAAGGCATCTGGACAAGTGTTAGCCCTAGAACTGGCATTTAATTTGGTATCAAAGCGGTCTGAATTTACAGTAGCTTCTGCTGGTTTGCTTCTCTCGGCTGACTTGTTCAGTTAAAATTGGCTGCATCCACAGTCTTGTGAAGCCGTGGGAGCAACAGTTGCATGTTTTAAGAGAAACATCTCCAGACAATCCTACATATTGTTGTGCACTCATTTTGGTCAGGCATATAGAACTGCAATGTAAGAGAGGACCATTCTTCTTGTGTATTTAGGTTTGTGGTGCCCAGTATTGACTCTTCCTTACAAGTATAGTTCCATTTGACGTCCTTTAGTCCTTAGCAATTACTGCCTCTTCAGTGCACAAATATGTGGAGCATGTAAAGCTTGACTTTTCTCAACCAGCCATTTGAGTAATCTTGTAACTGCTTAAGATTATGTTTCTTAGATTTCTAAGAATGGGAATAGATATTTCACCTCATTAAATGGCTGTTAAGTCACATCTTCCTTCAGAATTACACTGGGGTAAATACAGAGTAATTCCATTGAGGTCAAAGAGACAGAGGAATCAGGCCTAGCAGTATTAAGGGAGTGTGTGCAAAAGAGAATTGACAAAACTTTATTTGCTATTATGAAGTAGCATGTAAGCAAAGGTGTATGAAACTCTTGCTCACTTAACATTTACTGACATTTATTGTATCCATTATGTTAACATCTGTAAGGTCATCTTCTTGAATCACTGCATATGAAAGAATCTGTCCACCACTGGCATTGTTTCTACTGATGCTGTTGTAGCTTCTTTCTGGGCTTGGAGAAGAAGAAGACATGACTGATGATTCTGAATTAAATGTAACCCAGTGAGTTGTCAGTGACAGATATGCATTATGTGCACTAGTACTAGTCCAGATGTCATTGTTACAGTGTAGTATTCTCTCTGTAGCATCTCACAGACCATAATTAAGGTTTAACTTTCTTTTTAACACTTTCAAATCCCAAGGAGCCACTTTATTACTGTCAGTTGTTCGAAAAGGAAGAAGTTACTGGAATTTGCCTACAAGAACTTCAATATTCTGCAAAATAATATTTCTGAAGTTAATGAAAAAGGGATGATAATTTTGTTGAGCACAAAAAACAAAAATAATTATGCCTTTGGAAAAATTATATATTGCTATTTGTTTTCCTTTAAACATATTAATTTGGTGATCATCTACTCAAAAAGTAATGTACTCCCATGAGCACTAAACTCTGACTTTATCTGCTTCTGCTCTGATCTCACCTTTCATCTCTTCCACTTTTTTTCTTGCCCCATTCAGCAATATTAAGCCCCACATTTTCTAAGTAGCACACTGGGTTTTAACAACGTGACTCCCACTGACTTGAATGAATCTTGATAAAGATTTTGTAGTTGACTGATGGCTGTAGTCTACATGTATGGTATGCAAGCACAGATCATTACACTATCTTGTCTCTCTTGCGAGCTATAGTCTCTAGGCAATCAACTTAATTTGCAATGGGTTTAACACAAAATACAGTATCATTGAAATTGAAAGGAAGCATTATGTTTCTCCACACTATTCTGCAAGGAGTAGCTGATGATATACTGGCTTGGTATTGTCTGATCAAACCAATGCTCCCCTTCTTCAAATAAATGATACATCTCATTTGTTTGCTAGTTGAAGAAGAGAGCTGATCCTTTTGACTGTCCACATCTCTGAATCACCAGTAAATTCCTCTTTCTGTGAATGCAGATTGTCAATTCTCAAGTAAAAGGCTGTGCAATTACAGGGCCATCCATTACAAAACTGTAAGGACTTGAGGGGAAATGTATTTGAGTTTTATGGGTCCTGTGACTTTCCTGTCGAAAATAGATAGGAAACTACTGTCAAAGCTTTGTCTGCCACTGTCATCTTCGAGAAGAATGGAGAAGCAACAGGTATATCTGGAAAACAGCATAGGATTTTAAGAATAGACAAAAAAGGTCTGGCATGCGAGGCTTTCATGAGACTTTGGGAGAGACCTGTGCAAAAATGATGTTCCTTCCTTTTCTTTTTCTTTCATGTGGTCTCCTTTTTTTTATTTCTGCCCCAGTATTGGAAGGAGAGTTTGGCAGGCAGCAATACTATTTTCCTGTCTGTTTTGTTCTCTGAAGAAACTGGTTATGATAAGAAAGGCAAAGTTGCAGTTATGGATGAGGACTGCAGTCCTTTTGGCTTGGTGGATTAAATGCAAAAGATGATGCCAGTACTAGATCTTTATCCTGCTTTGCCATGGCTTTGTAACTTTAATAAAAGAGCTAAAAAGATTTGTCAGTAGCTGTACGATCAGAACTAGTAAACTGAGTTTTTAAACCTGCAGTTCCATTTGTCTCAATTCCTTATCCTTATGAAGATTATTATTGTAATCACCTGAATGACCTGCTCTGTTTCCCACTTGGTCTCAGATAAGTTTCACTAACTTAAGTGAAACCTGTGTAAAAGTGTAATTTACTGTTTGAATTATTAACCGGACAATATTAAAGTGTTCACCCAAGAACCATGAAATGGTTAGCACACCAGTAATTACTGGTAATGGAGGATACATGAGACAGGACACTATACATTTGTCATTGCTTGAAACATGAACAGATATACAACAAATGGGAAATTTTAGCAAGAAGCCAGCAAACAGCAGCGGTAAACAGGGGAGTTTTGTGAGGGAATTCACGAAGTGAAGGAGGAAAGACTACGAGATCCTTGGGGTGAGTTTGTTGTCTGTTAGTTCATTTGTTGCTTGCTTGCTTGCTTGAAATGTATAGTGCAGTCTGTTGGTGGGGCTGTGTGCTGAGCTAAGCACCCTGCTAGGCTAGGTTGAGAGCTTCCTAACAAGGCTCTAGCCTGCTATCATTTGATCACTAATCCCTTTAGGATACCTTGATGTGAGGGTGGGACTAACTAAGGGAGAACGGGCGTTAAAAAGCTAGCTCATAAGTGACCAGAAGAGCTTTTGTAAAGGGAAATCATGCCTCCTCAATCTATGTGAATTCTCTGAGAAGGCCAATAAATATGTGGACAAGAGTGATCCAGTGGATATAGTGTTCTTGGATTTTCAGAAAGCCTTTGACAAAGTCCCACACCAGAGGCTCCTAAGCAAAGTAAGCTGTCATGGCATAAGAGGGAGGGTCTTCTCATGGTTCAGTAACTGGTTAAAAGATAGGAAACAAAGGCTAGGAATAAATGGTTAGTTTTCACAAATGGAAAGAGATAAAGAGCAAGGTCCCCCAAAGATCTGTATGGAACCTGTGCTGTTCAACATATTCATAAATGATCTGGAAAATGGGTAAACAATGAGGTGGCAAAGTTTGCAGACATTCCAATTTACTCAAGATAGTTAGGTCCAAAGCTGACTGTGAAGAGTTACAAAGGGATCTCACAAAACTAGGTGACTGGGCAACACAACAGCAGATGAAAATCAGTGCAAAGTAAAGGACATTGGAAAATATAATCCCAACTAGACGTATACAATTAACTATTACCACTTAAGAAAGAGATCTTGGAGTCATCCTGGATAGTTTTCTGAAAACATCTGCGCAGTGTGCAGCGGCAGTCAAAAAAGTTAATAGAATGTTAGGAACCATTAGGAAAGGGATAGAAAATAAGACAGAAACTATCATAATGCCACTATATAAATCCACAGTACACCCACACCTTGAATACTGCATGTAGTTGTGGTCACCCCATCTCAAAAACTATATATTGGAATTGGAAAAGGTACAGAGAAGGATTAGGCATTCCCTCTGAAGCATTTGGCACTGGCCACTGTCAGAAGACAGGATACTGGGCTAGATGGACTATTAGTGTGACCCAGTATGGCCATTCTTATGTTCTTATGCCCTTACAAGAAGTATGTAACTTGGAGGCAGTCAATGGAATACTAATAAAAGCCATCCTAAGAAGTTTGTAATACACATGCCATTATTTGCCACAATAGAAAACATTGCATGGATTAGTGTATGCTGTAGTTAATGGAGACATAAAAAAAGATTCCTTCTTAGATATTTGTAATATAGATAGACATGCAGATAACGGACACTTAATAGAAAAGAATGGGCGTGCAATGCCAATTCACATCTGCTAACATCTGGCCCAATGTTACAAAAGTGACGTAATGATAATAAACTATTAATTGAAAAGTGGCTAAATATGGTTGGTTCAAGTAATCTGTATATATTATGTAGTTACTTGGATACTATTTAGTCATGAGAAAACCTCAAAATATTTAGTGCAACCACCTATATAGGTTCTTATATGGTCTCCTTTACCATAGCTTCTGAATACCCAACAATCTTTAATGCATTTCTCCACACACACTTGTGAGGTAAGGAAGTGCTATTATACCCATTACAGAAAGGGGGAACTGATATCAGAGAGATTAAGGCCCGGATCCACAAAGGTCATAGTGGCTCACAAGCCAAATACGAGTCAATGGTGTAATACAGTTGCAAAAAAAGAAAACATCATTCTGGGATATGTTAGCAGGAGTGTTGTAAGCAAGGCACAAGTAGTAATTCTTCCATTCTACTCCTCTCTGATTAGGCCTCAACTGAAGTATTGTGTCCAGTTCTGGGTGCCACATTTCAGGAAAGACATGGACAAATTTGAGAAAGTCCAGAGAAGAGCAACACAAATGATTAAAGGTCTAGAAAACATGACCTATGAGGGAAGATTGAAAAAAAATGGTTTTGTTTAGTCTAGAGAAGAGAAGACTGAGAAGGGACAGGTTGTTACAAGGAGGAGAGAGAAAAATATTCTGGTTAATCTCTGTGAATAGGACAAGGAGCAATGGGTTTAAATTGTAGTAAGGGCAGTTTAGGTTGGACATTTGGAAAAGCTTCCTGTCAGGGTCATTAAGCACTGGAATAAATTGCCTAGGGAGGTTGTGGAATCTCCATCACTGGAGGTTTTTAAGAGCAGGTAGATAAACACCTGCTAGGGATGGTCTAGATAATACTTAGTCCTGCCTTGAGTGCAGGGAACTGGACTACATGACCTCTTGAGGTCCCTCCAGTCCTACGATTCTATGATTCTATGACTGTATCCTGTTCTGTGCTTTGCTGGGTTGTGGGGGGCCTCCCATCAGAATATGAAGATATTGTAGCACAGGGGTGCTGAAGGCGGCACGTGAGTTGATTTTCAGTGGCACTCACGCTGTGCGGGTTCTGCCCACCAGTCCGAGGGGCTCGGCATTTTAATTTAATTTTAAATTAAGCTTCTTAAACATTTTAAAAACCTTATTTAATTTACATACAACAATAGTTTAGTTATATATTATAGACTTAAAGAAAGAGACCTTCTAAAAAGGTCTCGCTATTACTGGCACGCAAAACCTTAAATTAGAGTGAATAAATGAAGACTCGGCACACCACTTCTGAAAGGTTGCCGACCCCTGTTGAAGCATGTTGATAAAATATCTCCTGTCCCATAATGCCAGCTGTATTGTACTCTGGAAAATGTGCCCTGCTCAGTATATCTGCCACCAGGAGCAAATTTCCTGGGCAAAATATCCCCATATTGTAGCACTGCAACCTCAGTAATGTGTTGTTGCATGGGTACACTCCGCAGTGACTTCTTCATGATGCTTTCTCATGGCTTGTGATCAGACTGCGCATCTCCCTGACAGAATCATTCCATTCTAAAGACTACAGCCAGTAGCTCCTTTTCTTTCTGAGCATATCCGCTTTGTGGGTCTCTCGGGACTCTACTAGCAAATGCTAGAGGCTGCTGAATTTGCATCAGTGCTGCTCCTAGGCCTCCTTCTAAGGCATCCCACTGTGGCTGCAGCTGCTCTGCAGAGTTGGAGTACTTTAGATGGGCAGGGCCGGCTCCAGGCACCAGGCACCCAAGCACATGCTTGGGGCAGCACCTGGTAAGGGGCAGCGGGGGGAGCGCCGCGCGGCATTCCGCGGGGGTGGGGGGGCGCTCCGGTGGCGCAGCACTGGGGGGGCGGGTTCCGGTTGCACGGGGCTCGGCGAGGGCGCGGCGCAGGCGCAGCGCTGGAAGGGGGTTCCGGCGGCGCTCGGCGGGGGCGGGCTCCGGCAGCGCTCAGCGGGGGGGGGCAGCGCGGGGCTTGGCGGAGGGGGGCTGGGGGGGGCGGCGCTTTTTTTTGCTGCTTGGGGCAGCAAAAAAGCTAGAGCCGGCCCTGTAGATGGGTACAGGGGCGGCTCCAAACACCAGTGCAGCAAGCGCGTGCCTGGGGCGGCAAGCTGGGGGTGGGGAGGGGTCTGTGAGGGCGGCAGTCAGGCTGCCTTCGGCGGCATGCCTGTGGGAGGTCCGACGGTGCTGCGGTTTCGGTGGCAATTTGGCGGCGGGGATGCCGGCGCGGCACCGGCGGACCTCCTGCAGGCATGCTGCCAAATCTGCGTGACTAGTGGACCGCCCGAAGGCGCGCCGCCAAAAGCCACCTGACTGCCGTGCTTGGGGCGGCAAAAAACATAGAGCCGCCCCGGGATGGGTACCTCACTTATGATTTTCTTTATTCTTTCAAATGCCTGTTCTTGAATCCCTGACTATTCCCACTCTGTATCATTGCATGTTAACTGTCTCAAAGGCTCACAGGCTTCTGATAGGTGTGAGCAGAATGTGAACAGATAGCTTGCCATCCCTACACACTACTTGACTCCCTTCACTTATTTGGTATGGGCATTTCCTTAATGGCCGTCTGTTTCTCGTGGCCTGGCTGGAGTCCCTCAGGAGTCAACAGATGTCCAATGTAGGGGATGTCAGTTCTCCTCAACTTCAGCTTGTCAGCAGTCAACCTAATACTTTGCTCCCAGCACCTGTTTAGGCGTTGTTGCAGCTTGGTATCCTGGTCCTGGTTTGCCTCTTCCTTGATATCTCTCTTCTACAACAAGAATGTCATTAGATACAATCTTGAAGCCTGGGAGTCCTCCTGAAGCCTGGGAGTCCTCCTGGTACCTTGTTCAGTTTACGCTGGATCACCTCTGGGGTTGGCTGATACCCATAGACATTCATACCCAGTGGTACCTGATAAAAAGTGGCAAAGGTTGTCAAGTGGCTGGATGGCTCCTCTAGCTCTATATTCCAGAACCCGTTCTTGACAACACAAACAGTGAATCCTTTGCCCTGGATAAATCAGATAGTATGTCCTCAATCATAGGCAATGGGCAGTGACTTCTTTTCACTCTCTGTTCAGTAGTTTTGGATCAATGAAGATACTCAATTTACCTGAAGGTTTTCTCACCACTCTTAGGTAGGGTGACCAGATGAGAGGAAGAAATTATCGGGACACTGGGGGTGGGGGGGGCCGGCAGAGCAAAAAAAGGCGAGTGCTGCCGGTGGAGCAAAAAAACCCAAAGCCCGATTGCTGCCGGTGGAGCAAAATATCGGGACAAACACCTAAAAATTGGGACGGTCCCGATTTTATCGGGACATCTGGTCACCCTACTCTTAGGCTGCTGATCCATCTGTTCCAGTTTCAATGACGTAATGATGCCTCTTCTTTGCAGACATCCCAAATCCTTGCTTCATGGCTCCACCAGGGCTAATGGAATTCTGCATATTGGAAGTCTCATGGGCTACACATGAGGGTCTATTTCTAATTTCAACTTGCTGTCTAGGTGTCCATCTCCTTGAAATACATTCTTGTAATGTGTTAGAATGCTGGATGGTGAATGGATGGGAAGTTCTCCCTCCTGTCTCATATAGAGGATATTCTGGTTTTGGCTCGGGCGGTGTGTGAGCTGCCCATTCGGGAAGGCTAGCCCTCAGCCCCACCCCTTCTGCCTGAGGCTCTGCTCCTCCCACCCTCCATCCCTCACCGGAGCCCCAAGCCCCCCACCACAGCCAGAACTACCCCAGGCCTGGGCCGCCCCAGCCACCCCACCCAAGCGCCCCCAGCCCCAGAACACCGGGTGCCCTGAGCCCCAGAGCCTGTGTAGAAAGACTCATGCTAGTGTACTAAAAATAGCAGTGTGGCTGTTACGGCATTGGCTAGCCACCCGAGCTCAGACCCAGGGAGTTGACAGGCTTGAACTCACAAGGCTAGCCCACCCTACCACCTGTGCGGCAACATCCACACTGTTATTTTTAGTGCACCAGCTTGAGGAGAGCTAGTGCTAATCGGTCTATCCAGACTGGGAAGCATGGGCCCAGCTGCAGTGCAGAGAAACCCTCAGTAATAATGTTTTTTGTTTCATGGGTTTCTTCTTGACGCTTGCATTTGTCCACTGGCCTCAAAATGATCTTATTGCACATCACCAGCACTTGGTCACACTTGTCCAGTCTAATATTGCTGTTTATCAGTGCTACACTGCATCTCGCTCTGCAATCCAGCTGGAATTGAATTGGTTGTTTTAATTGTATAGTTGCAAGTAAGGCTGCTGAATGGCTGGCAGCCCTCTTCTGTGGCATGTATACATTGCGTGTCTTTGAGTCTGCTAAAGTCACACTATGGATATCCTCTCTTTTCCTGGGAAGTCTCTACATTTCCAATCACTGCATGTACTACTGCTTTTTTCTTCCTAGGATTGCTGCATTGTTGGGACATAAAGCAATTCTGTTCCACACATCCTTTGTACAGTTGCCTATAGGTGGGACATTTTTTTCCTTCTGTCTTTCATAATGTTTTCACAGGATATTCACTCGATGACAATGTACGTATTCTCTGTTGATCTATCTCTGTCCTGCTCCTTTGGTTCCTTTAGTTTGAGCATGTGTATTTGTTCCACACTAGTGGCTATCATTGGCTTGAAATTTTCCCTTGCTATTTGGAGGTCTTTCTCAAGGGTTAGATCTGTTCTCTCAACAATCTCTCCTGTAGGTGAAATCAAGTGGCCCACAAATGAGTCTGTCTCTAATTAGTGAGTGTTTTATGTCTCCAACATTAAATGTACATGCCAGAGTTCTCAGCTGTGTAATGTAAATATCTATTCCCACTTCTATTTCTTGGTCTTGGGTAAAAAAATGTACCCATGTACTCTCTCTGTTCAGGGTTACAGTACTCAGCAAACACCTTCATCAGCTGTTTTGGTGTTTTGGGGATTATTCCCGGCAACAGTGTCCAACTAATTCTCATCTTTTTCTCCCAATGAGATAGTAAAAAAGGGTTACCTTCATTTTCTCATCTTTATCCCCCCTGGTTGGCTCTATTCAAATTCAATTCTTGCTTCCACTGCTTCCATGCTTGTGCAAGGTTTTTGTCTGGAAATCCAACATTCTCAGTTGTCTGAGTCCTTTCATATTACCTAATTGTTCTGTCTCTAGGTGCTGCTTTGTTTGCCTGTTAATCACCCTCTCTCCCTTGTGGTGGGTCTTGCTAAATTGACTGCTGCCACCATGTTTAACATCATGTTAAGTAATTTATGTTTTAACATGATGTAACTTTTCAGTGTAGTTTTCCTAGCTGTATTTGCAATGCACAATAGCCCCCAAACCATCACACATCTCATATATATTTTAAACCCTAATGTGAATGGAAAATGTTACATTACTATAAAAAGGTTGCTGTACACTTCAAAGAGCATTATCTGCCCGGATTCACATTGTCCTGCTTTGGAGGGCAGGATTGGTCACAATGACTGTATAGGGTCCCTTTTATTTCATGATTCCATAGCTGTTGAATTTGCTTCAGCCTCCATCCCTTGCCACTGAACTGTACTGTAGAATCTGAACTTTCATTACAGCTCTCAAGTATACTTTTCATCTCTAGCTTTCATGGCGGTGAAGAAAACCTTGAAAACATGAATCAGGTATAAATCAAAGTGTCATCTCCTTTGATCTGTATTCAGCCTGAAGCTATAGCTCTGAGAGGTGTGAACTGCCCCATTCATCCCAATGGGTATTAACTCTGAAACATTAAAGTTGACAGTTTAAATATCAATATTTGTAACTATTTCACTATTGATTATTTCAGCGGTAAGATACAGTTTATGTGACTAAGCCCCAAACCCAAACTACCCAAAACCCAAACTGCCAAGATACCAAACCCTCCCTCCCACTCATAACTCCTACAATGAAATTATGTGTTGTCTCTACAAGAATCTGCATAAGGTTGCCAATTTTGGTTGAACATATTTCTGGAGGTTTCATCACATTACATAATCTTTAATTAAAGATTAATCTTTAATTCCTGGAGACTCCAGAACAATCCTGGAGAGTTGGCAACCCTAAATCTGCAGCTTATAAAAAAATGAAAATGTGAGAACAGCATAACATAAATTAAATGTAATAACAAAATAAAAAAAAGACAGGCCAAGGTATTATTCATTCTCATATTTAATTCAGTAAATTCCTCTTCTTAATTTAAAGTTGCAGAATTTCCAGTTTCACCCCATCAAAGTGGCACAGAATCCAGGGACTTTGTGGCAGAATGCAGGTCCAGCTGACCACAGAGTACACTGTGTCTTGATAATAAGCAAACAGATTGGTGCCAAGATAAGTTATTTATCATCCTACCCTTTAACGTGCAAATGCAATTATTCATAAGAGTAAGATGCTGACCTAGGACGCAGTCCATTAAGGTGCTTAGCTGCATTAGCTCTTGAAGCAGTTAGCATCTTTCAGGATCAGGCCCTCTCTCACTTCTTTTTCCTTGTGGATTAGGGTTTGTCCACATTTGAAAATTATTTCGGACTAAAGTAGGGGGCGAATTCAAAGCATGACTGTTATTTTGATATAGCTTCCCATGTGGACACTCAAATGCATGCCTTTTTTCCAGATTGGCTTAGACCACTTCCAAAGCTAGTCCAGTTAAATCCTCTAGACAAGCCCTTAGTCCTTTGGGGCCTAATCCTCGAAGGTGCTGAGCACCCCCTGAGAAATGCTGAGCGCCTGAACCTCCCATTGAATACTGTGGGAGCTGAGGAACTCAGTTGCTTTCAGAAGGTGCTCAGCACTACACAGCACAAGACTGGGTTCCTGTGATTATCTGCAGAGAGAGGGTTTAGCACTAAACTCCCAGGAACACTTTTTAGGGTCAGAAAGACATAATGCTAATGGCACGGATAAGTCTGGGTTTAGTTAGTTTTCAGAGGGAAACCGTTGAAGGGAAGAGCTTGTTGAAATCTAAGTGTCTGGTTTATGAAATTTTGCTGTTGCTGCTGGAACTAGTCAGCATTATATAGTTCCTTGATCACCGGGGACTTTACATTCTGTCTTAGGCTATTTGTGCTCCAACAATAACTCTTACTACTAGTTCCATGATATCTACTATTTGTAAGAAACAGTAAACTGTGCCTGAAAATCAGTATATAAAAGATTTTAAAGCAAGGAGACAGAAGTGGAGGGGGGGGGGGGATTTGCAAAAAGGCATTCGGAGATTAAATAAATCCAAACGGAGAAAACCAAATAGTTAAAATAAAGCCGAACTGAAAGATACAAATACATATATTTTTATTTTGGATCTGTTTGAAGGTTGTATTTGTTGGCATCCCCATTGCTTATTATTTTCATGCTTTAGGTTTCTATCTCCTTTTGTCAAAGCTTGTTAAAACCCTATTTGTCTTTCAGTATCTCTTTCTGCCTAAACCTTTAATGGTAAATCACATGGAAGTAAGGTAAATGGGTTACAAAAAACCCACATAAAAAGCCACTGTAGTGCCCCAGTTATAGAGATACATATTGATTGGCTTGTTTTTATTCAGACTTGATAGGGGATGATGTGAAATAAGATGGAATCTCTTTCTTAAATAGCAAATTGCAGTGAAGCTGCTGGGTAAATTCTAAAGACTCTCTAGCAGAAAGAAGACAACTAGACTGGAAAGAAACATTTGGCATGAAAGATTTTTAAAAAAAAAAGCCTTTTCTCTTTAAGGCCTCAATCAAAAGGGAGGCCTTCTACTGACTCCAATAGGAGTCCTTCTATTAGCTCTGCTTTTCTGGCCCAAAGGAAAAGGAAGGAGAATTTGGTCTTTGACCACCTTGATGGCTGCAAGGTAAATGATATAATCAAGTACACAACAGTTTGATCCACAGGATTTTACTTTATGCTTAATTAAAGCAACAGGTTGGTGCTGAAATATTTCAAACATCCCCATTGTTCAAGCATAAAAAGAGAGAGAGAAAGAGGCAGAGCAACATTCAGGTTTTACTCCTTCCTCTACATAAACAGTCCTCTCTCATCAAGCACTTCCTGAAAGCAAAGTTCTCTAAATTCCTGGACACTACCCTGTACCTAATCATACAATACTAACTCCCCCACCCCATACTATTGGGAAGCGATCTGTTGTAACATCCCTTTTGAGATAGCAAAATTAAACATGAATACCGTAAACTGCAAATATATTTAACATTCTATTGCATTCTCTTAAAAAGTCTATCACATCATGTATATAACTTGACACCAGCTCTTCTTTTTTTTTTTTAATTAACTCTTAGTTTGCTTGAGAACTAAGATATTTTCCTCTGGGATTGGGAGGGTAATTCTTTCATGCCTCAGTGTTGTACAAAGTCTTGTGTATACCTTGATGTTGGAGCAAATGCAAGTCTTTCTTATGATGACAGGAAACTATTATGCACTTTTATTTCTTGTGGTGGTCTCATGTTTTGAGAGTCTGTTCCAATATCCATCAGTTGCTTATTGGCTTGTGTTCCTTCCATGTCCTGCTGATCAAATTTCAGCGGAGTGCGTATTTCACCTTCCTCCAAATCCATATTTTGTGTTCATAGGGTGTGAATGTATTTGTGGTTTTGGTGAAATATAGGCCAATCCATTGCTATGTTATATGAATTAGGATTTATCTGTTCAACACATGTAACTTGCTTCCAAGTGTATGATTTGTCCTCAGGAAATAATTTGATCCTGACATGGACTCCAGCTGTAGTTCTGGAAGGACTTTTGCTAGTCTGTCACAGTAGGCTTTGGCTTCTGCATGTCTCTCTTTCTTTTTGTCTGGTATTCCTTCCACCACTACACATGTCTTGAAATTAAGCATTGCACCAAGCTCCTATTAAGCCTTCTTTGGGAGTGTTATTCTATTTAAGAATGGCTTGTCATATATTTTCTTTGCTTTTTGCAGATTTCTTTAATAGAGTCTTAGCAATTTCAACTGCCAATTTGGCTTTGCCATTTGACTGCATGTGGTATGGTGATGATGTATAGTGACTGAATTCCCATTCCTTGGTAAATAGCACAACTCACTGCATGTAAACTGGGGTTTCTTGTCTGATTCTGCACAGTGTGGTATACCATGCCTGCTGAACTCTTTCATTGCATTGACTGTAATGGTCATTGTGATAGTGTCTGACAGGTCCTCTGGCTCCCAGAGGTCTGAGTGGTAGACTACAATATGGAGGCAGTTTGTTTATTGCAGTGAAAAGGTCCATTCCTAGTTTGCTCCAAGGTCTTCAGAGATGCCAGATGTTTTCATTGTCTCTTTTTTGTTGCTTGGCCTGCATTTCTGTGAGGAGCTGGGCTGGAAGCAATTCAGCCACAAGGACAGAGCAGTGCACAAAGTTTAATAAAGTTCTGCTTGTTTAGCTTAACCTGCTTTCAGCTTCACTCTTTGCTAATGAAACATGGTGGCAACGTCTGAGCTGTGAGTTCTTTGCAGTGCAGCAGCTGGTAGCGTGAGCCATGGAGTGTGGTCTGAAGCCCCCTCCCAAAGTCCTGGATTTTTCAAACAAGAACCTAGCTTAGCATCGGACCCAGTGGAAGGAGGAGTTCCAGCTGAACACAGACCTGGCCATGCATGAGGACAACAGCAGTAAAGTACAACTGTTATTTTAACTTATTGCAGAGAGAAGTCTGCACTACTCTGAAGCCCTCCACTGCCTCAAGGCTCACAGCAATCTTAGGAACCCTGGGGACCTATTGCACCCCAAAGCAGAATGAAACTGTGGAGCAAGATGGGGATGGGAGGAGATAGTCATATGTTACCACCTTATGCATAGTTTGGGGACCTGACAGATGCCCTAATTCAGGTCAGAATAGACATGCCATTCCAGTGGATGTGAAAGGGGTACAGCATGATACATTTTCTGTCCAAGTTCTGTTCACACCTGTCTGTAGTAGCAGAGCTCATACATCAGCTCACAAGGCAGGATGTTGTATGGGACTGGGCAGGTTCCCAACACCAAGAATTTGACACAGTGAGACAAATGATAACAGATGCCCCTGTCCTGAATATTACTGGCCAGGAGAACCACTGACACTGCCATGTGATGCATCAGAGAAAGGATTGGGCACAGCTGTTTACAGGAGCAGCTGGTCACTTATGCCAGCAAAACCCTGCTAGAGATCTGAGCAGAGGTACACCAAGTAGAAAGAGAGCTGAGATTTGGAGTGGAGCAATACCATCAGTGCACCATGGCTACCCAGTAATAGTGCAACGAGACCACAAACCCCTAGAGAAAATCATGTTCCAAAGAGATTGCAGTGCATGTTGATGTGACACCAGCGTTACTAGGTAGACGTCAGATATTACCCAGGATGATTACCAATGTTAGCTGATACCCAGGGCAGAGCATATATACCCAGTATCAGTGATGTGGGGGAAGAAGATCAGGACACTGAATCCATTAATATGCTGCACTGTCTCCCAGTTTCAACAGTGAAGCTGGTGGTAATCAAAGAGGCTATAGAAAAGGACATCAAACTATAGGCAGTCAAGACAGCAATACTAGCAGGATGACCAGAAGACAAAAGCCAACTACTGGTAGGAGCAGAACCATATTTTCAAATGAAGGATGAGCTGTGTGTACAGGATGGAATCATATTTTGAAGACAGAGAGCAGTTGTCCCCACCTCCCCTGGGGTGGGATAACTCAGTGGTTTGAGCATTGGCCTGCTAAACTCAGCATTGTGAGTTCAATCCTTGAGGGGGGCACTTAGGGATCTGGGGCAAAATCAGTACTTGGTCTTGCTAGTGAAGGCAGGGGGCTGGACTCGATGACCTTTCAGGGTCCCTTCCAGTTCTATGAGATAGGTATATCTCCATATATTATTATTATGGATGGATGTAATTCAAGGCATACATGCCTCACTCCCAGGTATGGGTGGGCTCAAGTGTGTGTTTACTGGCTGGGAATGAATAAACAACTCCACTTCTTGATAGAAAGGTGTGATACCTGCTGGTCACATGATAAATGCCAGCAACAAAAGACTCTTACCATATGAACTGCTCACCCAACCATGGGAAGAGGTGGGAGTGGACTTATTTATCTTTAATGAAAAGCAACACTTGATTACAGTGAACTACTAATCAAATTTTTGGTAGGACATTGCCCTACTTGATACAAGAAGCAAGTCAGCGATTGGCAAACTGAAGGCCCACTTTGTGAGATATGGCTGACAAATGTTGCCCATTTCTAGTTGTAACACCCATAATTTTGAGAGATTCTTATCCTAAATAGAACAAACTTTTCTATGTTAATTTCCAAAGTACTATGCAGCCACGAAATTACAGACTTACAATTTTGTTCAAAACTTCTTGATTGTTTCTAAAAATTAAACACTTGCAATCAGATTTTCAATAGCTTCTATTTAGGTGTCTAAATGAAGGGGGCAGATTTTTTCAAAAGGGCTGACAAAAATTATCCATCAAAACTGTTTTTCAGTGCAAAAATTGTGTTTTCAACTAAACAATTTTTGGGGAAATGTGTGAGAGAGAAAACTAAACAATTGTGTGTGTGTGTGTGTGTGTGTGTGTGAGAGAGAGAGAGAGAGAGAGAGAGAGAGAGAGAGATCAAATTTCCATGGATAATTTTGATTTTTTGTTGTTGAAAAATGGTATTCCCAAAACAAAAATGAATAAAATCATTTTTGTCTGAAAACCAAAATATTTTGATTAGGATAGATATGCTGCTGTAGTGCCTCATGGAAGCTATAGTTCAGTTGCCACATGTCCCCATTTTCCTCTATGGGGCAGGCAGGCTCCCTAACTGTATTTAAGTTTCCATGATGAAACCTGGTCATTGGACTCCCATGATGCACCTCCTCCCCTCACGAAGTGGGGAGTCCATCATGCATCATGGGAGATGTAGTTTGACCAGGGAGCTCAGCCTATACAGGAGTATAGGAATATGAGGCAGTCACTTATAACTCCAATGAGATACCAAGATGGCATCTCCAAATAGAACTTTTTGGTTTTTCACCAAATAGTCAAAAATTCCATGGGGGAAACAAATTCTGACCAGCTCTGCTCAGTATCCAACAGTTCCCAATGAGACCAATGAGAGCTTCTAGGTGCTGAGTTCTCAGAAAAAATCTGCCTATCTCATTAAGGGCCCTAAATGGCAGCTGAGCTCTTGAAAATCTAGCCCCATTTGTGGGTGCTGGGCACTTCTAGAAATCTGGCCATGGAGAGAGAAGTTTACCTGCCAACTTCAAAAGACTGACAGCATTGTAAAGACTTAGACAGACTGCACTATTGGAAGATGTAAAGAGAGCCTCCCATAGCATTTTACCAATGAGCTCACTTGTTCCTTTTATCTAACAGTACCGCCCTCTGCAGGCATGGATGGTGCTGTGTTGTAAAATAGCTCTGTGTTGGGCTGACTATAAATCATGCTATGGAATTTGGGCGGTTATCCAATGCGGGATGAAATGAAACCTTTCTCCACGTAAACAGCTCAGTAATTTTTCCTGCCTGTTACATTGGTGCTAAATATAACGCCTACTGGTGAGCTCTGCAGATTTGAAGTGGAGATCCTCTTGAAGTCCCATATTTATTTATTTAAATGAAAGCATTTTTTTTGTGCCCTCTGTTAGTCTCAGAAGCACAACACATATATTCTCGCCTACGCTCACACTCACAAAAATAAAAAAAAATAAAAAAATGAAAACCATGATTTATTTTCTATTTGAAAAAAAAAACATCTGCAGAATAAAATGAGCCTCTTGATGCCGGAATTGTCATCAATGATGACTTTGACAAAATGAGCAATACATAATTTGCTAGCTCCCTTGCGAAGCTGAAACAGATTGTCGAATAAAACACTGGAGGAGATGCATATGGGGTGAGTAGACCAGCTTTGAATATGAACACATGCAGGTGGTGGTTTAGTAGTGGTTCTAAGAAGCAGGACATCCCTAATTTGGAGGGTCATTTGCATTTGAAAATGTTCAATGCTAAATAGTGATGTATTCCCTACAGCATAGCAGGGCTGATATTGCCAAAACCACAGCTATTTCTGTTCCACAGTAACTTGAACAAACCAGACAGCCCAAGGCAAAGCAGAGAGTGGTTTACACTCCAACAAACCTGCCATTAATGGTGGGTTTGCAGAATACAGATTATTAATATATGAAAAAAGTGCTCTTTTAAAAAATAAATAAATAACTTCTCTAGTCCCTTATAGTTAGTGATGGATTTTAGCAATGAAAGCTCAAGAGATGCTCTGACTGCCAGGTAGTACATAACAGGCATTCTACAATCATCCTTCCAAAAATATTTGTATAGCTTTCAAATTTTCAATGTAGCAATTGGAGGCAGTTCCGAAAGTGATCAGTACACAGCCAATCATCTGACAGAAAAGGTACTACTACATATATACATACCCTTCTCTCTCTCATAATTCTGGGGTGGTGTGTGTGAGTATGTGCACGTATATAAATATATATATTCTGAGATTGTTTCAGCGATTTACCAATGTCTACATTGTTTGTTTTTTGTTTAAGATTCCTAAGTGGCATTTAAAGAAATTCTGACTTTCTTTTTCCTATGAAGACTATTTTAAGCAAGACAGGTGTGCGGTCCATTTGACTGAATTTCATTCCATAGCATATGTGCTCTGTATACATGATTTATGAAATTAGTTTAAATATTCCTCCTATTGGTCTACGTATTAAGCAATGCTTCTCTAAGGCTCTCATCCTGCAATGAGTTCTGCTCAAGCAAATCTGGATTCATGGCCGGATTCTCAATTCTGTAAGGTGTGGAGAGCTGACTGCCTTCAACTCCCATTCAATTAAATTAGATTGTGAGCTCTTTTGGGTGAGGACTGTTCTTCTAGTCTGTATTTTGACAAAGCACAGTGTAATGGGGCCCCAGTCCTGAATGGGACCTTTAGGCACTGCTGCAATACAAATAAATAATGATAATGATGTAGGTGGAAATTGAAGGCATTCAGCATCTAAGGGCCCTCATCACCTTTAAGATCAGGGTCTAAAAGGGCCCTCACCACCTTTAGAATCAGGATCTATAAACTCAGACTTTTAAAATATTACTTTTAAAACAACAGTTTCCGATGGAAGATGTATTTCAGGATAATTCACAAAAATCTTGCCAGTTCAGTTACCCAGACTTCTCCTTTGCTCGGATGTAGTCTCGTTGACATGTGAAAAGGAAATGTGATCCAATACCCCAATGAAATCTCATTCCAATTTGTTAATTACCTTTGATCAGACTTCTTCCACTCCATCCTGGTTAATAGTGTAGACTGGGGAAAATAATAGTCAGATCTGTTATCCCAGCAATTATTGTGAAATGAAAGCGACAATTTGCTTACTTGCCTGAAAGATCAAATAGTAAAACCCTAATTTTAGCCACTTGGCACTGGATTATATATATTGAATCTGGCAGGTACATTGTATGCAATGTCCAAGCTAAAATGACCCCAGGCTTTCATGGACTAATGCACAGTATCCTCAAAATTGCAATGCATACTGACTGGATGTTTTCATTTTTTTCATTACAGCCTATAAGTAATTTGCTGAAAGCCATATATATATATAATCAGAAATTCAAAGCATGTGGGCTAATGAGTGTGTCAGTACGTAGTACAAAGTACAACGTGGTATGTCTTGACACTGAGTGTTTAATAGTCCATCCTAAGAGACAATGGAAAACTACAGTAATTGAGGAAGGAAGAATATTTGACTCTTGAGTATGACTTTTTATGAATATAGTATAGTTCATAGTACACTGGGGATCTTTTAAATGCAGAGACTTAGTGTACAGTAAGTTGACTCCTTTGACAAATGATTATTTTACCACATACTCAGTTAGGAAACTTGTACTACACAGATGAACAAAGACAATAAAATCTGAGAGAAATTTCATTTGCTCATTTTTGTATGTGTTCTGTTTCCCCGTTTCTCTGTACCCACTCCCCATTTTGCATTTAAAGAGCCTGAGTCCATTCTGCTGGGAGGATCAGCTTGCCAAGATCACCATAATCAGATTTCCACCTGAATAATGAGATCATCACTCTGCAATCATCTACCTACTCTATGCTGATCTATACCCTGGACCAAAGTACATGTAAGTGTGCTACTGAAATAGTGTTACTTCTTTAGGGCTTGATCCTACAACCCACCTCTAAGAGACAATGGAAAACTACAGTAATTGAGGAAGGAAGAATCCCCCCCAAAATCCCTTATTCATGGAAAAAGTCCTTATTTCCATTGTCAACAATGCAATTGTAATTCTAAGCCCCTTGGGACAGGGACAATATTTATGTTAAAAGGGCCATGCAAACATATAGTGCTATATAAATGACAAACAATACAACCGTTTACCTCTACAATAAATTTAACTCTAAATCCATTAAAGCAGGTTCTCCATAGAATTATGGCTTATCTGTGCTATTTTAAGCTTTTAACAATGTATTCCCGTTTTTAACCAAAGGATTCACAAGGCTGCACATACACAGCTAAAGAAAGTTCTCTGAAGATTATCTTGTATGGAAATCATGGTACACTCCATTAATTACCCTCTCCGAGGAAAAGAAGGGTGAAATTTGTTATAGAATCAGTCCACAAGACAGAAAGTCCCAAGCATCCATTATATAATTTACTCCTGACATAGCACATTAAAATCTAAGAAAGGAAGACCATTTTACTGTTAAGTCAGCGAAATGCCACAGAACTAAAAACTCCTGCATGCATCCCACTAGCTATTTGTACAGTGAATAACTACTCTAACAATCACATTGGTATCAAAGTTACCAGAATTTTATAGTATAGTATAGTATAGTATAGTACTTTCATTTTATCCAGTCATATATACATTTTAGTTGTTCTAGAGGGATTTTTAAGATCTGAGTCTTCAGTGAAATATTAAAATTCCCATTTTATACCTTCATGTCTTTACCGTCTGACATGACAAAGGCACATTGATACAATCAATTTTCTCGTCTGGTACCTGTTTCTACATTCATTTGCCAGTCAGGCCCGTGAATATAATGAGCCAAGAACTTAATGGTATTAATCGTAGGCTAGATTTTGACTTAAGGCACAACCCTGAGTACTGTCCCAGGAGTAGCTTTGAGGAATGTTCCTCCTTTATTTCCTCCTTGTTCGTGGCTGGAAGTAATTTACACCCCTCACTCCCCCACACCCTCACTGGCTAAGCTACTCCAGACAGTGAGTAGAGGGTGGAATCAAGGCTCTGCCAAGTCACCATCCATTCCCAGTGCCTCCCCACTCTCCTGTTCCAGAGAAGGAGGGAGTGAGCTTGTAGCATCAATTTCTCCTAAGCACTTAGACTCAAGGTCCAGATTAAATGCTTAAAGGGGAGGTTGTTGTTATCTATTACTCTCTTGCATGGCTGCATAGTCCAGGTCATAGTCTAGCACTACATGAGTAAGAAGGACAGGATTTGGCCCCCTATGTGGTATTGATTTCATATCTGAAATAGACTTTAATGGGTGACTATAGCCTGCAGCAGCAAGGGAATGATGTAATAGGACTTCGGCATTTTTATGCACTACCCAAAAAAATGCGAGGTGCTAGGGCTGGCCAGAAAACTAGATTTCCATTTGGCGAAAAACAAACTGTGAAGCACTTCAATGCTTTCATTCTGTTCAGCTTAGAAAAGAGACAGAGGCCTATAAAATCATGAATGGTGTGGAGAAAGTGAATGAGGAAATGTTATTTACCTCTTCACATAATATAAGACTCAAGAGTCACCCATGAAATTAATTGGCAGCAGGTTTAAAACAAACATAAGGAAGCACTTCTTCACATCAGGAACCGTCAACCTATGGAACTCGTTGCTAGGGGTGCTGTGAAGACCAAAAGTATATCTGTGATCAAAAAAGAATTATAAAAGTTCATAGAGGAGAGGTCCATCAATGGCTATTAGCAAAGATGGCCAGGGACACAAGCCAATGCTCTGGGTATCCCTAAACCTACAGGTGTCAGAAGCTGGGACTGATTTATCACTTGATAACAGATCTGTTCTATGCATTCCATTTGAAGCATCAGGTACTGGCCACCATTTGCCCATTAGAAGCTCTCGGATGTTCCAAATTTTCACCCAACACAAAGCCTGGTTCTTCCTGAAAGCTTGGTTGGAGACTGGGAGTATAGAAAAGGCATTTTGGAACTAGCAAACTACTTTGTTTCTGGTACGAGGAAGTGCATCAGCAAGACTGCCTACTCTAGCACAGAATGGCCACTGGTCTCCTGTACCCACCTACATACCTCCAGTCTGATGTCTTCAAACAATTCATGGTATGAACCAGGAATAAAGGTATCACCTTGACATCTGTGATTTATACTCAAAATAAATGGGAGTGTTTCCCCTGGAAGTAATCAAGGCCAGTCAGTGAAAGATGTCCTGGAGATCTTTTGACTTATGGAACCTGTCCAAGAAAATGACCACGGATAACTGTTCACAATTTGTGATACAGTAGGATACAATAGATTCACAGTAAAGTAAGTATATGGAAGTCAGTGGAGTATCTTCCATTGGGGCTAATATCAGAGTTCTAGTCTACTTCACTCAAGATCTTTATGCCGAGTTGACATTGCAGGAAATTGCCCTGTGCAATTGGGCATGTGCTGTGACTCAGTAAAGGTGACTAGAACAATATAAACTGTTCTTGTAAATCTGCAGAAATCACAATATGATTGGTGTACTCCGTGAGCATGACACGTTGTATTGATTGAGTTACTTCATTACCCATTTAGAGCTGGGCAAGATTTTGTGGATGAATAGTTTATTTGACAAAAAATGCAGTTTCAGTCGATCCAAAACTATTCTCAAATTTGACACAAATTGTTACAGACAGTCACAAACAGCCAGAAGAAAGGAGAATGTGGTGCTCCTGAAGCTCCCCATGCTCCAATTTAACTTTTAGCTGAGTGGTTGGAGCACCCATGAGGGATTGGGGAAAACAAGGTGTGAATCCCTGGTCTGAAACTGAATCTAAATTCACTTCTTCGATTCATTGACAATTCCAAAACATTTCAGATTTGGTTGGATCCAAACCAAAACTGTTTAAAAAATTTTTAAACTGCCATTGACCAAAAAGTGATTTATTAATTCATCTTTATTCCCAGTCCTTAAAATGCTGCCAAGCATAGCTGCATTGGACACACTCCTTCCATTCTAGACCAGGACAGTTTCCAGAAACTCTGATATCATGGCTTTTTGTGTGCAGATCCTCCACCTCCCCAGAAGTCATCTCAGCCTTGCTCCTTGCCATTATATTTTATAAATAATTATTAAATAAATAATCTTTAATAAACAACATTTGTATTGGAGGAGAGCCGAAGGAGAGGAATATTATATTGGCCATGTTATTTGCCTAAAAGCAAGTACTACATAATAAGTGAATATTAGTATGCTACAGTGCCACTATACAAAATCAGTGTCCATATAAACATGTTAAAATTGGCAGTTGTCTTATGTCTGTCATTCAGCGTTGCCATCTAAAATCATCTCATAGTGGGGAGATATTATGCTGTAGAAACTTTGCTGAAAGCCATTTCCAAGTGAAAACAAAAGAAGTGTTGTGTAATACAACTGTGCAGTTACAACAGTGCAGAACAAACAGAGACTTCAACATTCTCCAACGTATCGTAGGTTCTTTGCTCTGTGTTCTGTGTCATAGTCGGTTACTCATCACTGGCTTTCCTTGACCTCTCCCGGCTTTTAAGAGAAAAATGCGTGCAAAACCAATGAACAACCTAACCAGGATAACCCCAAAGTAAGTGTACACATCCACAGCTGACACACTGTCTCTTGTGAGCTGCCCAACAGGCTGTGTCTCAGCCTCATGTTCTAAAATCCAACTTTGTCCTTGGCCCAAAAGGATTTTTTTCAGAAACCACTGTCCTTATCAATTACATTGGAAAGCTGTCATGTCCAGGTTATAAATGAGGGGTGGGCGGGAGGGAGGCTTATTTTTTGTCATGTCAGCTTTACTGTTCTGAGTACTTTAAAAGCTCTTTATAGTTCTTGCTTTTTTCCAAACTTCATTTTAGGTTGTTGTCTGCTGAAAATATAAAAATTAAAAATATATATTTTTAGTTTTAAAAGGGGCCTAATTAGCTGGTTTAATGCAAAATCAAACACCTTTTAAAATTGCTTTACATATGCATAAAAGTTCCCCGCTAGCTGTGCCAGTGAAGCCTGCACTTTATCTGCATCATCTGCTGCTTTTGAGATCAGAGGGTTTCCGACTCAAACCACGTACTGTCTTTCTCAGTATCGCTCTCTATGTATATTACTATTTTCTCTTTCATATAATCTAACAATCTTCTAAAGATGTTATAGTTGTTCCTTAAGCATCTACATTAACTGGAAAAACCCTGTGAGAAGATGGGGGAGGAAGGAAATGTCTTCTCTGTTTTGAAACCATGTTTCATATCATTCTGTGGGTTTATATTTCTCATGATTTCTGGTTCTCTGTCTCCATCTATCCTATATGGCCCCCATGGCTGTAGTATCTGAGCACCTTATAGTCTTTAATGCATTTATGCTCAAAACATCCCATTGAGGTAGGGAAATGCTATTATGCATTATATATTACTCCGATTGATGTTCACAGAGTATGTGCTAATATTACTCTATGGTTCCAAGTGTAAATATTTAGGAACTTTCTATGTCTTTGGCTCTTTCTTTGGTAGACAAAATTACTTATGAACATTTTAGGCCTATGTGACCTATGCAGCTGCAGAGAGCAGTGCTCATGTAGGTGGTCCACAACACACACATACACATCCAACTCAGCATCCTGAATTCCCTCTCCCCAGCGTTTTTTATATGACTGCAGCGCCAGGGGGTCTCAGTCGAGACTGGATTCCCTAACTCTCTCTCTCTCTCCATATGGAAAACAAGGTTTTGGCTCCACCTGTTGTCTTCTAGGTTGATATAGGGGCTTAGGTCACAGAGACCAAGAAGGGGTCGCCACAGCCAGAGAGATCACAAGCAGGCAGTAGATAGCCTGAAGATTGTCCAGATACCCAGATATGGCTGATCTTGGGCCCAGATTATGGCTTTGTAAAAGGTGTTAAGAGCTACCAGAAAAAGCCATTTGCAGTGCACAACAAGAAGTTTTATTGATCCTACAAAACCCAGGAACTAGGTACATATTTTTGAGCACCTTTCCCAGTACCTTCTGTATTAACTAATTATGTACATACAGACGTAGAGCACTCCTGCAACAAATGGCATCAGTTGATTTTCATTGCAGTGAAGAACAAACTGCAACAGCGGTTGTGGAAGCACAACAATTCCTCACACAGCCCCTTTTAATCCTGTCAGTTTTTGCAGTAACTTTTCTGGCAACTATAGCAAACCACAGTATGGAAAGTGGATTGTGTGAGGTGTCATTCCATATTCTTTATGAAAATATGCTTATGATATGAACACGATATAACTGAGATATACTTGATGCAAGATGGCTCATGTGAGATATCATTGGAAAGGTTATGATTTACTGAATGCAATTATCCAATTTGTATGCCTGTATCCTTTCTGTATATGAAGTTAGGAATATTGACTATGTATCTGTATTTCAACTATGGTACTTGGGGTGATGCCCACTGCTAACACTTCAGGTACAACAATGGAGAAGCCAGACAGGGCGGATGGCCCATCAGCGACGATAATGGACTGTGAAAAGGCTTGGCCTTCCTGCGGCTCCTCCATACTGCCACAGACCCATGAACACAGTGACCCTACAGAGTCAGATGGTCTTGTCATCTGATACTAAAACATTACCTGGGACTTCTTGTAACTTTCCACTGTGAGGGAAGGGGGGTCAAGTTTGGGAAACCAACGTTTCCTGCCTTATATAAATCCTATTTCACAGTGGGGAGGAATGCAAACAGGACTCCTCCTCTCCATGGCCTGTCTGCCCAAGACTGCAAAAGAGAAGGGAAGGCAAGAGGAGAGTCCAGACTGAGATAGGAGTCCAGTCTGAAAAGGAATATAACTGGAACTCTGAACCACAGAAACTTTGTAAACTGCCGGCAACAATATCTAGGGTGAGAAATACTACTTGTAACCAATTTCTTTAGTGAAACTAACTTAGTTTGCATGTTTGATTTCATTTGCTTAGTAATCTGCTTTGTTCTGTTTGTTACCCCTTTTACCACTTAAAATCTGCCTTTTATAGTTAATAACATTTGTTTTTTTATTATTAAATCCAGTTTCTGTAATTACTAACTGGTGGGTAAGAAGTGTGCACACCTCTCTCCACATTGAGGGAGCGGACGAATTTCATAATATATCTTGGGGTCTGCACTCCAAGGGAGGTGAACATCTGAGTTCTGGAACAAGTCCCTTAAGCTGAGTCTTCCCAGAGCTGATCCGCAGCTCGGTGTGGCCCTGGCTGTGTGTGTGTGTTACAGCAGGTTTTAAGAGCCTGGCTCAGGTTAAATGGGGCCCATGCTGGCAGAACAGATAGACTCAGTGGTATCTCAGCACATCAGGTGGCTTCCCAAGGGGGCCAAACCATCACAGAGTGGTGGGGAATAGTACTCGGACATGCCTATTTTCTGGCCTTGCTCAAACAATTGTTCTGATTATGCTTCCCTCTGACGAGGGGCTGCAGTGGTGGCTCTAGACCCTTGAGGTGAATACGGAGTTGCATTTATTCCACTTCCTGTCAGGAAATGTGCCCAGAAGCACAGGAGATCTGCAGGCACTAAGTACAACTCTGTATTGAATTGTCCCCTATATTGTTCATTGGTTATATTCAGTGTGTGGAATAGGGCTAGGAAATTATTGCCATAAATCATTTTTAGTTGTAAGTCCTGAATATTTTCTAAGTGCGTGGAACAGGCTTCATACCTGTATGTGAATGAGTTGTTCTTTGAATAAAGCAAAAGGGGATTGCTATAATCTAATGATTCTCAACATTTTTGGCCTAGAACAGCGGTTCTCAGCCAAGAGTCCGGGGCCCCCGGGGGACGAAATCAGGTTGGGGGGGGAGGGGTGGGTCAACCAAAATAGACCAGAGAGCAGGGCTAGTATTAGACTTGCTGGTGCCCAGGGCAGAAATCCAAAGCCTGAACCCCACTGCCCAGGGCTGAAAACCGAAGTCTGAGCAACTTAGTTTCGCAGGGCCCCCTGTCATATGGGGACCTGGGCAATTGCCCTGCTTGCTACCCCCTAATGCCAGCCCTGGCTTTTAATCTACTGCATATGCATAAAAACAGTTGTTGCGGCACAGCTAGGCCATGGAATTTTTATAGCATGTTGGAGGGAGGGGGGCTCAGAAAGGAAAAGGTTGATAACCCGTGGCCTAGAACCCACAAAATAGTGTCTCCCCTCTTTCCCCTCCCTCCCCTCAAAAAAGAAAGAGGAGATGAGGAGCTGCTTTGAAGGGTGCTCTTTGGGTCTTATAGACCTGGATATTTTAGTGCTCTCAGCTGATGAGTTTGTTCACCAGGCTCTGCCCTCACTTCTGGGTCATGCCCCACTGGTGCAGCAGTGCTGTTCAAGCCTGCTGTTGTGATTCAGCACTTAGTTTGAAGACGGAGTGCACAGAAGTGTAGCATGAGAGCTTCTGGAGCACCTCCTGGAAACATTACATGACTGGTTTGATTTCTAACACTGCTTGGAAACTTTCCCCTTGTTTAATAAAGTTAAACGCTTTGGAGAGAAAATCCAAATGGGTGCTTTGTAACTCTTCAGCTCACATCAATATTCATTTCTAAAAGCTAGAATTGTAAGTTTGCAGCCACTGAAGTTTAAAATAAGTTTAATGCATACAGAGCTTTAACAATTCCCAATTTAGGAAGCAAATGTCACTATACTACAATGTTCAAAATCTAACACCTCTGTCTCCCAACTTGAAGAACCAGGGTGCTATTGTTAATATTTCCATTTGGCTTGCAAACGGTGTCCAAAATATTCCTGTGGCAAATAGGAAATGATTTACAATATTATCAATATTGTAAATGCAATAATATATTATAATCTTCCATTCTAGAGCTTCATCCATACACAACATCCCAGGGCAAATTACAATCAAAACAATGCTAAACTTAGCACTGTTGTTCTGAGTCTTGATGGCAGACACTGAGCAGACCTGCCCAATTTAGAAAGCCCCTGAACTGTAGGCTGAATTCAGTGTGCGTTCATCCTGCACAATCCTTCAGAAGGGTCTCAAAACAGCACCACCAGAAGGTCTGCTCCTGTTTTGATGTCAGTACAAGTTTTGTCACTGATTTCAGTGGAGACAGGTTTAGGCTCATAATATATAGGCAATAACAGTACAAGGTGAGCCCACAGATACTCTGCTGTCACTAGAGCCTGGTCCTGCAACTCTTACACACCTAAGCAATCCCAACTAGTCACACAAGTAAGGGCTGCAGGATCAGGTCTAAACCAGTAGTGGCTGTGATGTTTTTCTATCTGTTGATGGTCACTGTTTGCACAGCTTACAAGCACTGAGACTGAAACAGTAAAACATGGTGCCAGATCCTCAGCTGGTAAAAATCAACATATCCCCACTGAAATCAATGGAGCTATGCTGATTCACACCAGCTGAGGATCTAGTTCTAGTTGTACCTAAAAAGACACTCATTTAAAAAATGCCAAATAAAGATGTACTCACCCTCTGCTAGAGGGGCCTCCGAACTGAATTCGGAGTGTTCCAATTGGGAAGATCCTGAGCGCTGCAATCCAGCCTTGGAGACTACAACTCCCAAGATGCCTTGGGGAAGAGAGAGCGAGAGACTTCCACTTCTAGGGGATGCAGAGAGAGCATGAGGAGAGGAGCTGAGATTGCTTTGTGGAGCTCTGTCCAAGCCAAGATCTGCTCCTAAGATGCTGCTGGAACGCCAGAAGCTGCTGTTGAGAGTCTGCAGGGGCTACTGCTGGGCTTCAGTGGTGCCAGGGCAGAGAATATTGCTGTGCCCAGAGCTAACTGAGGTGGGCCTGCAGTGAAGGCAGCGTGAGTGACCACCACCTTTGTTGTTTGGGAGAGTGCTTGCAGGGGAAAGGGGACAGCAAAGAGACTGTAAGGGGTTGCTTGAGTCTGAGAAGAGACTGAGTGGTGTTGTCATCTGACCAGAATCCAGATTACTGACCTCTGGTTAAAACAACTCCAATCTTCAGAGGGGTTGTGCGGCTTGGAATGATCCCAAGTTAGAATTGCGCTGCCCCTTGTTGCCTTGGCTGGACTGATTTACTGGACCAACAGAGTCCAGTCCTCAGCTTCAAGACCTTCAGGTGCACTCATGCAAGCAAGTGTCTAGAACTCTGAAATTCAGAGGAGTGCACACTCAGGGTGGGATAAATGGTGATAGTGTAAATGCAAGTTAGATAAGTTTCATTTACTACTGTAAACTGTATTTGTTAATTGATTTATTGAACTGCCCCCTGCTGATTTAAATTCGTTGTGACATTTAAATTAATCTCAGTCTGTTATATCATGTTTTTTTTTTTAATTGTTAAGTAAAAAGTGTGTTAACTCTAATCTAAATGCATATTGGGTATATATTGTTTATAATTGGTACTTTCTGAGTTAGACCCATCGCACAAATTAGCTCAGGTTTATTCCTAGAGGTTCCCAAGACATGCCATTGAGTGCGTACAGGGCCCAGACAGGTGGAAGCACTGCCAGTTTTAATTTCCTTTACAAGTAAAAAGACTGCAGCAGAGGGGTGGATAGAGGATTCCCACCTATCCAACATCACCACTGGGAGACTCAGGATCTCCTGTATTGTCAACAACATCAGGCACCCGGGCACACAGGTGAGTGTTGTCTGCTCCTGAGTAACCAGGGAAGAAAAGGGGTTACAAAGGTTTAATAGTTCCAGCAGCTTCAGTGGTTATTCCATTGCTTTGCAAGGAATGCTGGTGTGGGAAGACAGTAACATGACTGAAATCTCCATAACCATATCACTTTACAAAATAGCAAAGGGGCCAACTTCTATCATTGACACCTCTGAAAAAATATATTGTCCACTCTTACCTGCAGAGAGAGACTATTGCCTACCAAGCTACGTGCATTGAATTAAACTGTGTGTTTTGGTAACTGATTTACTGTATGCAGGAAGCCAATACAATTATTGTGAAAAGGGGATCTTTATATACTGAGAGAAGACAACAATGCAGGTAAGACGCTTGACAGCAGCATTTGTCTAAGGGCCCTGAAGAACTTTACCATTGAATCCAACTAATAAAAGATGCAGTAAAACAATTTCTGAAGATATAAAGCATGCAGCCTTGTTTTCTAGCCAGGCTCACAAAACATTGAACAACTAAGTAATATTTCTTTGTTGATAAAGGGACAAAAACACTGGGCCCACTGCTCCCATCCAGCTCTTCTGGGAGAAGGAATTAAAAAATGGACAGAAGTGGGCGTAGGGAAAGAAGGAAAGAAGCTGCTCTTCTGCACTGTATACCCTGCTCTGTGTCTGCAAAAGTCCCTCCACAAGACCACCATTCAGCTGGAACAGCACAAGTAGGAGGGGCATATTAAGGATAGGAAGGGGGTTTCGTATTTGTGTTGTCTCCAGGGATAAGATGAAGAACTCCAGGGAAAAAAGATGTCATGGCCTAATTCATCATTGCTCTGCTTTTCGTATAGGCATGTATACCTAGGGCAAAATATGTAAAATACTACCAATTCAGATTTAGTAGTATTTTAAGGCCACTTTGCTCAGGTGTAATTAACTTCACAAGATGCAAAGTAATGGAGCATCAAGCTAACAGAGTTTAATGCTGGTGGGCCTGATCCTGCAAAGCGCTGGATGCCTCCAATAAGGCGTTGAGCACCCTTAACTTGTTTTAAATTCAATATGGGTGAGACTTCCTTTCAAGAGACTCAGCACCTTGTAATGTCAAGTCTGCTGTTAACATGAGGCTTGAATGATAAAATTGACTTAGTTCCAAAAACCTGCTGGTTGTACTGGAAAAGAAAATATGATGGCCGCCAACAAAAACTCAGGGGAGCCAGGAAACAGTTTTGATAAATTAGCGAAGTCAATTCTCAGCATTTCTGTTTTAACTTAAAAAACATTCTGTGCCATCCACATTTGTACTTTGGTAAAGCTTGATGACAGAACAGAGACTGTCTTGGCGTATCACTTGAAAGAGCAAAATAGATTTGGCTGTCATTTCCGTAACAGTAATATTTCATATTCTAGCATCTAAAAATACATGTAAAGGGAGGATGTAGATATGTAACAGCACTAGCCCAAAAAGAAGCTCCATGATTAATGGATACAAGGTCAGAAGAAGTTAGATTAAAAATAACAACCACACCCTCTACAGTAGCCCTACTAAGGTTGTGCTCTGATAATTACAGTTACTAAATGAACTAATACATGGATATCGTTTTGAACATGTAGGGATTTATTAGCCATTCCCACCAGTTTTGCTTTAATTTGGTTAGTTTAATTCAGTGTAACTTCACTGATAGTGCTGATTTACACCAATATAAATGATAGTCAGACCCATAAAGCACTATAGAAATGCAAAATGTTATATATTAATATCTAATCGATATGATTATAGATAAGGTCTAATACTTGTCTAATACATTAAGGCCCCTTTATATCCACAAGGCCCCCCAAACAAGCCTTGTGGGGGGGGAAATCAATAGATATGATATATCTTGACTTTAGTAAGGTTTTTGATACTGTCTTGCATGACCTTCTCATAAACAAATGAGGGAAATACAACCTAGATGGAGCTTCTTTAAGGTGGGTGCATAACTGGTTGGAAAACTGTTCCCAGAGTTTAAGTGGTTCACAGTCAAGCTGAAAGGGCTGAAAGTGGGGGTCCTGCAGGGATCAGTTCTGGGTCCAGTTATGTTCAGTATCTTCATCAATGAATGGCATAGAGAGTACACTTATAAAGTTTGTGAATGATACCAAACTGGGAGGGGTTGCAAGTGCTTTGGAGGAAAGGATTAAAATTCAAAATTATCTGGAGAAATGGTCTGAAGTAAATAGGACAAAATTCAATAAGGACAAATGCAAAGTACAAGACTTAGGAAGGAACAATCAATTGCACACATACAAAATAGGAAATGACTGCCTAGGAAGAAGTACCGCAGAAAAGGGGGGTCATAGTGGATCACCAGCTACAGGGCCAGCTCTAGGATGTTTGCTGCCCCAAGCAGAAACAATTTTGGCTGCCCCCCCATTTTTTTCTTACCCCACCCCCGGCCCCGCCTCAGCTCCGCCCCTACCCCAAATCCCTCGCCCTGCCTCCTCCCCTCAGGCTCTCAAGCCTAGGAGGGAGGGGGAGAAGCGGTGCGTGCGCCGCGGCCACTCAGAGTCTCCCCCTCCCTCCCAGGCTCTCAAATCTGGGATGGAGGGTGAGCAGCGGCACGCGAATCAGCTGTTTCACGTGCCACGGCCGCTTGGGATCTCCCCCTCCCTCCCAGGTTTGAGAGCCTGGGAGGGAGGGGGAGCAGCGGCAGCAGCGGAGGTGAGCTAGGGCGGCCGGGGCACATTTTTAGGGACGGCATTCTGGCGCCAGCCATGCCGCCCCTAAAAATGTGCCGCCCCAAGCACCAATTTGTTTTGCTGGTGCCTAGAGCCGTCCCTGACCAGCTAAATATGAATCAACAGTATAACATTGCAAAAAAAGCAAACATCATTCTGGGATGTATTAGCAGAAGTGTTGTTAGCAAGACACGAGTAGTAATTATTCCGCTCTACTCCTCGCAGATTAGGCCTCAACTGGAGAACGGGTGCCACATTTCTGGAAAGATGTGGACAAATTGGAGAAAGTTCAGAGAAGAGCAACAAAAATTATTAAAGGTCTAGAAAACATGACCTATGAGGGAAGATTGAAAAAAAAATTGGGTTTGTTTAGTCTGGAGAAGAGAAGACTTAGGGAGGACATGATACCAGTTTTCAAGTACATAAAAGGTTGTTACCAGGAGGAGGAAGAAAATTTGTTCACTTCAGTCTCTGATGAAAGGGCAAGAAGCAATGGGCTTAAACTGCAGCAAGGGCGGTTTAGGTTGGACAAAAACTTCCTAACTGTCAGCGTGGTTAATCATTGGAATAAATTGCCTAGGGAGGTTGCAGAATCTCCATCACTGGAGATTTTTAAGAGCAGGTTAGACAAACCTGTCAGGGATGGTCTAGATCAGCAGTTCTCAAACTATGGAATGGACCTCCCAAGGGAGGCACAAGAATGTGTCAAGGGAGGTGCGAGCTGTGTGGGCTTTTTTTTTTTTTTTTTTTAATGAGTTCCAACTGTCAGCCCGGGTGGCTGTGGCTCATGCAGAATGGGCCCCCACCCCCAATCCCTCACTGGGAGGTGGCAGCAGGACTTCCAGCTGTCAGCCCTGGGGTGGCAGCAGCAGTGCAGCAGTGCAGAAGTAAGGGTGGCAATGGGGCACAAAATCTGCTGTGAAAAGTGATATTGACAAATATCACTTTTCACATTGCTACCCTTACTTCTGCACTGATACTGGTGCAGCACTGCCTTCAAGGCTGGGTAGCGATATATGTACTTGGGGGGCGGGTGTGTGTGTAAGTGACTACAGACACAGAGCATGGGGATGCAATCAAATAACATTGAGACCCACTGGTCTAGATTATACTTAGTCCTGCCTTGAATGCAGGGGACTGGACTAGATGACCTCCAAGATCCTTTCCAGTCCTACAATTCTATGATTGGTCTGGCAGCACTGGGGGCCTTAAAGTGGGCATAAATTATATTTTCACCCATTTGAAGGCTGTTTTACACCCATTTGAAGGCTGTTTTACACAGCCAGTGATGTAAAGGGGCCTCTCTGTAAATGAGAATCAGGCCCACAGATATGGATTGCTTTTTACTTTTTCCCTTTTAACAGTTTACTACTCCATACTCTAACTTTTTTTGCAATGTGCAGCAAGAGTTTATGTTACAAGAAAGTGGGCACAGATGACATTACATAGCACTGATGTCTGGCATCCTGACATTTTGTATTTCAATACAAATAACATAGCTGGTGTTCAAAAAGTGCAGGTAAGTTTATATATTCCTTTAAAATATGGTCACCATATCCTGACTTCAAAATGTTAGAATTGCTTTGCTGTTATAGAGTGTCTGGAACTTAAGCAATTCAAACATGGTATCCTAAGTTCTTTCTTTTTAAATTTGTATGTCAAAAATACAAAGGAAAGGTTAAAAGAAAGAATAAGGGTTAAATTTTCACAAGCTCCTAAGTCCCATTTTCAAAAGTGATTTAGACACTTAGGACCAGATCTTTAAAGAATGTTAGATGTCTAAAGATAGTCAGCTAGCAAGGTTTTCAAAAGTGTCTAGATGCACAACTCCCATTGAAATCAATCACTAGATGACTAGGTGTTTTTGAAAATCCCACTGGCTGCCTATTTGCATCTTTAGGCACCGAAATACCATTACAAAGCTGGCCCGTTAGTGCTTTTATGCAAGATAATGAAAAAGTTAATTTATACAAAATATTAAATAATAGGGTAGGTGAAATATTGCCTGGTAAACTGATAAACTTTATAATGTAGGTAACATTTCCATAACCCTCTTAATTTAGGAAATTATATATAATATCCCCATCTGCTAAGGACTTGTTCCAGTTTGTACTAATACTCTTTGTAATTTTCACATTTCAAGATGTAATGTACCCCAATTGGTCAACATTGCAAACGTAATGTAACCCCATTGGTCAACATTGCAAATGGCCCATTGAAATGTACATTTCACAATTCAACATTTACACCGTTGCTGAGTATTATGTAATTTGAAATTCACTCGAAGTAAAGTCACTTTGCAGTTTTCAGTTTTAAATTTGTCTTACATGGATATTTGGGCTAGTTAATCTTGTTCACTAGAATGTTCCTAGAGCAGGGGTGGGCAAACTACAGCCCGTGAGCCACATCTGGCCCTCCAGCCAGTTTAAATACGGCTCCTATGTTTAGGGGCAGCCAGGGGGCTCCGCGCACTGCCCCCGCCCCAAACACCACACCCACAGCTCCCATTGGCCGGGAACTGCAGCTAATGGGAGCTGCAGGGGCAGCGCCTCTGGACGGGGACAGCGCACAGAGCTACCTGGCTGCACCACCGTATAGGAGCCGGAGTGGGGACATGCTGCTGCTTCCAGGAGCTGCTTGAGGTAAGCACTGCCCGGAGCATGCCCCCCGCCCCCTCCCATGCCCCAAGCCCCCGCCCCAGCCCTGATCACTCTCCCGCACCAACCCCTTGCCCCAGAACCCCCTCCCACATCCTGAACTTCTCATTTCTTGCCCCACCCTAGAGCCTGCATCGCCAGCCAGAGCCCTCACCCCCTCCTGCACTCCAACCCCAATTTCGTGAGCATTCATGGCCCACCATACAATTTCCATACCCAGGTGTGGCCCTCGTGCCAAAAAGTTTGCCTACCCCTGTCCTAGAGAGCAAACTCAAAAGGACCATGAATACACTGAAAGTGAATTAATTTAAAAAATGAATATTCAATGGAATTCTTTTTGCAGTTTTCACCCAGGTTTAAATCCAAACTTATTCCCCAAATTAGGCCCCAGTTCAGCAAAACACTTAAGCATGCGTTTAATTTTAAGCATGTGTTTAAGTCCCATGTAAGTCATTATGAGAGATACAGCAGCTGCTTTTTACATTTACAAAGCAATACTACACAACAGATACAAACAGAATGTGATGAAAAACTAAAACTACAGGGAAATCTAGCTAGGCAGAATAATGCAGTAATACACTGAGGACTATAATCCTGCAGCCACATTTGATCAAATTAGGAAAGTCACTTTTCATTAATATATAGTCCGTCCATCTTAATATTAAATTTTACATCATTCAACAGAAGAGATTTCCTATCGAGATCTTGAATTTAATAACAGTGAAAAGAAGAAATAACAAAAATTGACTGACTGCCATAATAGCTCCAAGTGGAAGCTGTGGTTTTGGGGGCTGTGCCTTTATAGGCTGAGCTTGCCAGGTAGAAAGCCTGAATTGAATGCTGTGAAGCTCTTGTTGTTACACACAGCCAGTTGGAATTGGACACAGAATAAATCAGAGCTCTTGCAAATATTCTAAGTGCTGGGTGATCACTGAACACCACATAGAACCTGACATAAAGCTATATCTACACTGCTACTTTTGTCAGCAAAACTTACAGCGCTCAAGGGAGTGAATATTCCACCCCTGTGAGCAACATCAGTTACACCGACATAAGCACTAGTGTGCACAGCACTATGTTGGCAGGAGAGCGTCTTCTGCTGCTCCTGGAGGTGGTTTTATTATGCCAACAGGAGAGCTCTCTCCTGTCGGTATACAGCATCTTCATCACACGCACCTGCAGTGGCACAACTGCACTGATGCATCATTGTACGTGTAGACATGGCCTAAGAAAAATACCCTGAGTGGAAGAACGGAGCAGGTAAAGCCCCACTAGAATTGAAACATTCTAGAAATATAGAAGAGAACTGGCAAAGGTCAAACAGGACTTTATATTGGCAAGCAGTGGGTGCCGGCAAGAAAGAAGACAGTCAGAAGGTAGCCATATTTCTCACAATAGTTGTTTTGGAAGCACTTGATATGTTTAACCACTTTCAGTTAACTCAGGCAATGGAGGTTAACTGTGAAATCGTATTATAGAAATATGAGGAGTACAGCATGTCACAATTTCAGAGTCACTGCACCTTCATGGTCTGCTCAAAGGATGCCCCTGAGGTCTCAGGCCTCTAGCCATCACCCCTCTCTGGGCTGAAATCTTCTCCCTCCAGACCTGGAATTTAGGATGAAGTTGCCCTCCAGTTCACTGTGATTATCCCAGCAAGTTTGACCTAACTCAGCACCTGCAGTTTCACTCTGTTTCTCCGGGGACAATGAGAGTGGTTTACCAGAGATCAGACAGCCTCCACTAAGCACAGTACATTTATTTAAGGACAAAAGCCTTACAGAGAAAACATAAAATAAGCAAGTGTATAGAGAGTTTATTGTTTAAGCTTACCAGGTTTCCTCCATCTTCCACATGGAGACCCTGGCAGGTTCCAGTCCTTCAAAGCCTTCAGTATGGTTTGCCCGCTTGATTAAAGGTTCCTGTCAGTTTGTTGGCTCGAAAGAAGGATCCCTCAGTGAGTTTAAACTGACCCTTTATACCAAAAGCCTTTCTTTGTTCCCCGGACCTTTGGAAACTGTGCTGATCCAGTATATACAAACATCCCTAGGAGTTGGTGCCTCTTTGGAGTTGTTTACCTGTCCCAGGATGTGCAGTAATCGCCTCACACTGACAGTAGTTCCTGCGGGGGAAGCTCAGTAACCCTCCCCTATGGATTTAGAATACAATATCTGGCAGACACAGATGCATATAACAATGTTAGAATCATAGACTCCAGCTTCCTCCAGGCCTGGGGAGTGCTCAACCCCCTGCTCTGCCCCAAGCCCTGCCCCCACCTGACCCCTTCCCCCAAGCCCCCCATCTCCATCCCGCCTCTTCCTGCCCCTGCTCCACCTCTTCCTACCCATTTCCACCCCCTCCCCTGAGCGTGCCCCATCCTCACTCCTCCTCCTTCCACCCAGAGCCTCCTACACACCACGAAAGAGCTGATTGCAATGGGCAGGATGCACTGGGGGGCAGCGGGAGAGCTGGCTGCCAGTGGGCACTAAGCACCCGCTAATGTTTTTTCATGTGTGCTCCAGCTCTGGAGCACCTATGGATAGAGTTGATTCTGTAGTCCCAAAGATATGTTCTCCATGCCAAGTGCAAGGGGCATTTCTTTGACTTTGCCTTCTCTAACATAAACACATAGCAGCAGGTATATTTATACTGAAACACACACACACTACCAGAACAAGGCATTTTTCTGCACACACTTCTCCCTCTGTTGAGAGAATAAACAACAATTGACTGATATGTAGGCACATTGCTTAATACACTACTATTAAGGCACTCATATACGACAGTGATGAGCACAGTATAAGAACCAGAATAGAATAGAATGCCTGTGTTCATAATATCCATCATACTGCTCTCCATGTAAAAATTAAATGTACGAGAGAGATGTTTTTAAACTGAGAGTACAAAAAAAAAGTGAAACTATAAAGTGTTTGTAACTGCTCTAAAGTTGAAGAACAAATCTTACAGCTTCATTCTGTAGTTACCATACATTTGAAAGACTAACACCTTGACCAGGAGAACTTTCATATTGCCCAGAATCAAGCACTAAACAAAGGAGAATTGATATTTTGTATACAATTCTCCATTCCTTTATATAATTGTTATGCCTATGTAACTCCACGGACATTGCTGCAGTTACTCCTCATTTACACCAGGGTGAGAGAAAGGTCTTTAGTGAGTAGGCTAACATTACAGTCAGTAAGAAGGAAGAAATGAACTGGTACCAAAATGTTAAAGTCTAACAAAAAAAGCAAATCTAATATGGTTGTCAGTGAAATTAAAACACATTTCCAAGCAAAGGTACCAAACCATGGTATTTAAGGTTAACATGTATCAATATTGATAAGCACAAAATAATGCACATTTGAAAACATAATCGCAGCTCAGCACACAAAATGATGGGGTTTATATCCCCACTCAAAAAAGAGATCTTGGAGTCATCATCATCTCTGAAAACATCTGCTCAAGCTTCGGGGCAGTCAAAAAAGTTAACAAAATGTTAGGAACCCTTAGGAAAGGGATAGATAATAAGACAGAAAATATAATTAGGCCACTATATAAATCCATGGTAGGCCACACCTTAAATACTGCATGTAGTTCTAATCACCCCATCTCAAAAATATATATATTAGAACTGGAAAAAGTACAGGGACGGCAACAAAAATGATTAGGGGTATGGAACAACTTCCATATGAGGAGAGATTAAAAAGACTGGGACTGTTCATCTTAGAAAAGAGATGACTAAGGGGGATACGATAGAGGTCTATAAAATCATGAATGGTGGGGGAATAAGGAAGTGTTATTTACCCCTTCACATAACACAAGAACCAGGGGTTTCCCAATGAAATTACTAGGCACCAGGTTCAACAAAACCATAAGTACTCCTTCACACAACACACAGTCAACCTGTGGAACTCATTGCCAGGGGATCCTGTCAGGGTCAAAAGTATAACTGGGTTCAAAAAAGACTTGGATAAGTTCATGGAGGTCCATCAATGGCTGTTAGCCAAGATGGCCAGGGGTGCAACCCCATGCTCTGGGTGTCCCTAAACCTCTGATTGCCAGAAGCACTGGACTGGATGACAGGGGATGGATCACTCAATAATTGCCCTGTTCTGTTCATTCCTTCTGAAATATTTGGCACTAGCCAGTGTTGGAAGACAGGGACTGGGTAGATTGACCATTTCTAACTCAGTGTGGCTGTTTTTATGTTCAGAAGGAGTTGAAATTAACTGAGCCTAGAACAAGGAGGTCAACAAAGGGGTGGAATATTTAGATATTGGTAAGTGCTGGGTAAAGTGTCTTACTCTAAGATGTCCTAACTGACACGTTAGAAAGCAACCAATAAGTGAAGTTCACCAGTAGTCAACAGTTCAGCTTGAGGAAATTTTAAAAATGGCCTAAGGCCTCGATCCACAAACGGAATTAAATGTTGCAACCTCTACTTTTTAGGTGCCTAGAAAAATCACCTGGACAACTCAGTGATCCATAAAGCTGAGTGAGGCACCTAGGCTCCCTCTACAATGAAGAGAGCTAGGAGCATTAAAATGTGATCTACAAAACCCAGCACACTAGGTGGGGAGCCACTTAAGCTAACTAATGGGAGATACCAACAAGAGGTATGTGCCCTGGCCCTCTTTCAGAGATAGGCGCCTAAGCCTGGGCTGCAGGAAAGCACCTATCTTTTCTAGCAATCTGTGAAATAGGGGAAGATAGGTACTCTGCCTAAGTGGCATGCAGAGTCCACTCTAGTAGGCTGCTCAGAGACTGCCTGGCTCCACACAGAATAGCTGGGGGGGGTGGGAGTGAGGAAGGTCCTCCCGTGTAGCCATTAGCCCAGTGGTTAGGGTACTCACCCACAGGCACTGACTTTTGTTTTTGCCAGTGGGTGCTTTTGAAGAGGTGTGTGTTTGGCCGGGGGGACGCACTGCCAGTTTTGGGGGGAAGCAATTTTCAGCATATTTATACACTTCTTTCATATTCTAGTTGTTGAATATGTGTCTATTGTTGGTATCTTAACAATTTAATCATTAGTAAAATAGTAATGAACTACATAATTACATGATCATGAATTACAGTATAGAAAAATCATTGTACTCACCTACAAGCTGTCTGCACTAACATCCCAGTTTAAAGATATTACGTCTCAGTATAGCTTTCAACTTCACTAGAAGGGACTGAGGGAGACCCTCATCAGGCTGGAACATAGATGCCCAGGGAACTTTTTCTTCAAAAACGTAGGTTCTGAGCGAGTTTAGGTGCGTACAGGATTAGTCAGCAACCAACTGGGAGCTATGTGGATCACAGTGGTGCCTAAAAATGGGACTTAGGCACCTACATCTGGGGGTTAGGCACCTAAATACCCTTGTGTATCCCAACCTAAGGAATTGGGTGCTCAAATCCCAGTGGAAGTCAATGAAAGGTCTAAGCAAATATGACAAAAGATGCTCATTCTACAAATTTAGCAAAATGTCATGGTGATGGGTGTCGTTTAAAAACATAAACTTAGATTAGATTAGATTAGATTGATTAATAGCGACAGTAATTTCTTGAGTTTACTTTTTCAATCAGCACTAAGAATTGTGGTTAAATTACAGTAGAACCCTATGAACCAATCTTATGGATGACCAGTTATCTGAACCATTTTTATCCCTCAGTCTACAAGGTACATATGTATGTACTTAAGCAGTGAGCAGAGATCACGCGCACGTAGAATGTGGTGAAAGCACCCTGGTGAAAGCACGTTAGCATCAGATAAGTCATGCCTTGGAAAGGTTGTATGTGAGCATTCCTATGTTCTTTAGTGTTTTTTCACAATGACTGAGAAATGTAAGCAAACTATGCTCATTTTTCAATATAAAGTAGAGTGTGCTGAAAGGCTGAACAGAGTGAAACGGCAACTAACTTTTCAGAGGAGGCTGGTGTAGTGAAATACATGATTTTGCAAGTGAAGAAAAATCAGCAATTTTATTTCACCAGTGACATCAGGGACACTACAGCATAGTATGTATGATATAGCACAGGGATTGGCAACCTTTGGCACGAGGCTCGCCAGGGTAAGCACCCTGGCGGGCTGGGCCGGTTTGTTTACCTGTCGCGTCTGCAGGTTCGGCCAATCACGGCTCCCACTGGCCGCGGTTCGCAGTCGCAGGTCAATGGGGGATGCGGGAAGCTGTGCGGGCCGAGGGATGTGCTGGCTGCCGCTTCCCGCCACCCCCATTGGCCTGGCACAGCAAACCGCAGCCAGTGGGAGCCGCGATCGGCTGAACCTGCAGATGCAGCAGGTAAACAAACCGGCCCAGCCCGCCAGGGTGCTTACCCTGGCAAGCCGTGTGCCAGAGGTTGCCGATCCTTGATATAGCGTGATCTGTTTGCTAGATTCTAATAAGCTCACTGTATACATTTGTTACCATTTGTTATGTACTCCACTTGAATGATGAATAAATTAACTTATGCACGCACCACACCTACTGTAGTTTGAGATATTTAATGTTAGGAATACCTCAAACCCTAACTAGTTCATAACATAGGGCTGTACTATCGCATTCAAAAAGCCCCATGAATTCAATAGGGGCTTCCCCCAAATTCTTAGTGCTAAATAAAAATATCTGAATATGCAAATTTCCATAGAAATTGCCCTTGACTCAATAGGCTCATAGCTGTGTTCCCACTGTGCTCCAGCTAGAGTTCTCTAAACCACCAGTTTTCAAACTATGGGACGGGCCGCCCAATGGAGGGGTGGGAATGTGTCAAGGAAGGTCCAAGGTGTGTGCTTTTTTTGTTTGTTTTGGTCAGCCCTGGATTGCTGCGGCTCATGCAGAAGGGCCATGTACACCCAGGAGGCCGGGATAAAGGGGACAGCTGGACCCCTGCCGCCCCAAGGCTGAAAGCTAGAGCCCCGCCACCTGGGCTCAGGCTCTCCTTCCACCCAGGGCCAGCTCCAGGCACAAGCTTAACGAGCAGGTGCTTGGGGTGGCCAAGGGAGAGGGGCGGCATCTGCGGCAATTCGGGGGCGGCAGGTCCCTCACTCCCTCTAGGAGCGAAGGACCTGCCGCTGCACTGCCACCGCCGATCACGGCTTTTTTTTTTTTTTTTTTGCTTGGGGCAGCAAAAATGCTGGAGCCGGCCCTGCTTCCCCCACCCCTTCAGTCCCTCACCGGGAGGCAGCCCGGGCTCAAGCTTTCCTTTCCTTCCTCCATCCCTTCAATCCCTCACCAGGAGGCCACAGGGCTCCAGCTGTCAGCCCCAGGGTGGCAATGGGGCACTAAGTCTGCTATGACAAATATCACTTTTCACATTGTCACCTTTATTTGTGTGCTGCTCCTGGCACAGCGCTGCCTTCAGAGCTGGGCGCCCAGCCAGCAGCTGCTGCTCTCCACTCTGACTTCAGAGCTGGGTGTTGGTGTGGCATAAACAACTACAGACACAAAGAAAGAGGGCCCAATCAAATCAATTTGAGGACAACTGCTCTAAACCAATCTGAGAAATGTTCTAATTTTAGAATTCTATCAGAGGGGTAGCCGTGTTAGTCTGGATCTGTAAAAAGCAATAAAGAGTCCTGTGGCACCTTATAGACTAACAGATGTATTGGAGCATAAGCTTTCGTGGGTGAATACCCACTTCGTCAGACGCATGTGACGCATGCGTCTGACAAAGTGGGTATTTACCCACAAAAGCTTATGCTCCAATACATCTGTTAGTCTATAAGGTGCCACAGGACTCTTTGTTTCATTCTAATTTCAGTTTCCACTGTAATCACCCAAAAACTAAACCTCTGCATTCTTAACAAATGTGAGGGACAGATGTTCTAGCTAATAATTATGAGCTTCCCAGCTCACTGCAACAAACCCTTGTTGTAATCAGGAGCTACATTTCTGACATAAGGGTGTTTTTTTCTTTTAAATCCCTTCATTTACATCAGTAGGATTTATTCTGACTCCCCATTGTTAAGAAAGCTAGTGTGAGGAAAGTCCTTATCATAGTCAATGATGGTTCTTACACCTCCTTGCTCTCCAATTCATTTCTAGACAAGTCAGCTCTTCACTAGTTTTTTTTTTTTTTTTGGTTTGAGTAATGTAGCTTTACTGCCCTGGCCAACACTAATGCTGAGAAAATATGTTTGATGGGAGGCAAGTCAATTACAGAGGAGCAAGTTTTAATAATGCCAGTCACAGCAGCCTTCTGGGGTTTTTGCCTTAGTAAATTAAAAGGCTTTCCTTTTCATCTAGAAGCATCTTATCACTCATTTCACTATCGCAAAAACTCACTGAAGATCATAATGGCAGATTCTTTTAAAGGAAAATGTGACCAATTTTATTTCTTCTGTGTGTATATGTTGTGTTTTTGGAGGGTGGGGGCGGGGAAAGAGGTTGGTTTTGTTTGTTCTGGGTTTTTTCTTGTCTACTATAGAAGAAGAAAAGAAATAGGAAGCTGAATGTCAGTCATAACAGCAACATCTAGGTGAGCCATGTTGATGAGGATTGCGGTAGTGCTTACTAAACCCAACTAAAACCTATGGGGTGTGACAAAGTATAACTTTATAACCAAATCTTCTATGCAGCTTTTGGTTCTCCTGAAGCTTATCTGGAAATTGACAATCCACTCTTGCCTAGTCTTCCAAATTCTTACACTCAGGTACCACAGTCTATTCAGGATTCAGCATCCTTACTACTTTATGTCACCCATTTGTTCAGTGAGCAATTTACTGACTTCCTTTAAGTATCAGGCTACTATTTAAGGTTTAACTTTTAACGTTTAAGGCACTTAAGGTGTCAGGTCCAATTTACTTATGGCTGCTGATTTATGTCTACTTTCTCTTTGGAGTTAAACTCAGTTTTGGATAACCCCTTGCCTATTCCCAGGATATCCTTTGTGCAACTAAAATGTGAGCATTTCTCCAGCTGCTGTCAGTCTGGTAGAATTCACCACCACATCTTCAGCTTTTGCCTTTGTGTAATTTCAACAGAGCAATTGAAAATGTTCATGGAGGGTTTGACAGTATGAAATTATACCCCAGAATTGCTGGGTTTTATTTTTAAATTATAGTTAATCTGCAAAAGTTAACTAGGTATTGGTTTTGCAAAACTATTTCCCGCTTCAGGCGAAAACCCAAGACACCACAGTCAGTTCTTTCTCTTTTCGTGGTGAAACAGGCAAAATACCAACATTTACCAGATTTTCCTTCTCACGTGAAATTTTTTGCACATGTATGTTCTTTATTGTAAAAATTGTATATATCTATAATGGTATTACACGTTTATATATCGTTTTAAAAATGTATGACAGATCTCAGAATACTTTACAAGTTATATATAATTACATACAAAAATACATTAAAAGTACATTATTAGGGCTGCAAAGTCAAGCAATCAAAAGTCAGCAAAAGACAGAACTAAGGTTGCCTGTGCACTAACACAGTAGTATAGATATCCTTTAAATAATACTAATACTGTTCCCTAGACCACCACTTTGATTCAGCCTCATGAAACAATAACTGTCTTAGGGCCAACTTCCTGATCTTCTTATGCACAAAAAGAAAGGAAGGATGTTCCAGTGGTTAGGGTGCTAGACTGGGCTGGGAGATCTAGTTTCAATTCCCTGCTCTTCTACGGACAACCTATGTAACCAAGTCACTTAGGCCCAGATCCTTCAGGTACTTACCCACCTATCAGCCTCTTTAAGGACCTAAGTCCTCCACTGACATTTTCAAAGTTGTGGGTGCCTAAGTCTCCTAAGCACCTAAGATTCTACTGGTCAGCATTCACAAAGCCTAAATCCTGATGGCCCTGCCTCACAGCTACCACACTGCCTGGAGCCTAGTTCAAGCCCTATAGGCCCCAAAGAGGGATTCTCAAACTAGGCAAGGGAATGTCTCTCTTGCCAGGAGGTCCTAATCCCATAGGTGCGCTCTGAGCACACCTAAAACCTGATACCTGTCAAACCTTGCATCAGGAAGGCTGGGTGCAGGCCATGGATAGGGGAGGGGGGGCAGCATAGCTCCCTCACAAAAGATAGGTGGGTGCCTAGGGAAATGTCGGGTGAGTGTGAGTGAGGTATTAAGTGAGAGCAGCAGCTACAAAGAGAGACGGTTTTAACTGCTAGGACATGGGCTACCTAAGCGGCTGACCTGGCTTAGGTACCTGACTCCAGGAAAGGGTTTGTGGCTGAGGGATGCCAAGTATAGGAAGGCACCTGTCTCTGGCCCATTAGCCAGGTGAACCAGATGAACCACATAGGTACCTAAGCCTGTCTCCTCTTCCCACTCATTTCTCCACCCCTCTCATTGGCATTTCACTCCTGGGTGGCTTAGGTGGCTCCTTGCTCAATTTGCTGTTTTTTGAAAATTCCTTCCTTAGCCACCTAACTCTTCTTATACATTATATGGAGAGCCTGGATGCCTAGCTCAGGACTGAAAATTCCACTGGGTGGCAGGCCACATGGGGTTAGACATTGCAATGCTGAGCAGAGCAATGCCTAAGTACCATTAAGGCTTTTGGCCTTAGTCTGTCTGTCTTTGTTCCCCATCTGTAAAATGGGGATATGGCACTTCCCTACCTCACAGGGACATTAGGATAAATACATTATAGACTGTAAAAAGCAACAGAGGGTCCTGTGGCACCTTTGAGACTAACAGAAGTACTGGGAGCATAAGCTTTCGTGGGTAAGAACCTCACTTCTTCAGATGCAAGGTGCCACAGGACCCTCTGTTGCTTTTTACAGATTCAGACTAACACGGCTACCCCTCTGATTATAGACTGTGAGATGTTCAGATGCTACAGTGATGGGAGCCATATACATATGTTAGATAGAGGCAATGAGTGGCATCTTACTCCACAAGTGGCCCCATTGATAGTGGAGTAAGATATTATTCAACTTGAGTTTGCGTAAACTTGGCAACTTTAGGGCCAACTTTTGATATCCTTACTCATGTTGGTTGGTACAAACATTTCCATTGGAGGCAATGACACTAGTTGCAGAACAGTAGTATGAATAGGAGGATCAGAACCTTCCATTAATAAATAGAAGAGGGAACATTCAGAAGAATCTCAGTTACATTTAGGTCTATACAGGTCTATATTTTAATTATGCTTATTTAATCTGGACAATGGAGCAAATCCTTACTGTTATACAAGAGTTGTTCTGGGATCTTTAATGTGCATACAGTGCAGGACTTCCATTTGTAAGGTCTTACATGAAAAATCCACATTTGGGTTCAATCTGGCTCCACTGAAGTTCAGGGCAAGGATGCTATTGATTTCAGTGGGGCCAGGCTTTCATCCATGATATGCAGCTTACTTTACCTTGAAAGGATAAAGATCTCAAATGGCCCTGCCAGGATTTGTTCCAGATGTTCTAGTGAGAGTAGATATTTTAAGCCTGTAGCATCCACTAAGCACTCTCCTCTGGAGATCTGAGTGACAAAGCCTATTTCTAACAAACTGATTTTAAATGGTTGTATTAATTTTGTATTTGTCAGCATTATATTGCGTTGTCCACGTGATTTGGTCACTTCTATTTATCACGTTGTTAGGGTATTTAATGTTTAAGACATTAAACTTAGGACAAACAAGCAAAGAGATAACAGTAGTAACAATAGCTATAGTTCAGGAATTCATCCCATATTGTTTTCTATAGGGTTGGGATTTGTTCTACTATTGTGTACAGATATTTGGTTTTTATGGAAGAACCCGATTTGGAATTCATTGACACTGGCAATCAGATTTTAAGTGCAGTTAAGTACACCATCTGGCTTTTCTTTCCTGTCTACATCTCTGCAACTGTGCACAGATATCTGCTATTCGAGGAGTGTCTGGAACCTATTATAGCTGTACCAGTTGCACTAGAATCAGCTGAGTAGGCATTTCCCTTATGGACTCTGATTTTCAGTGTTTAACAACTTATTCAAAATTTCATCAAGCTGAAACATGGCACACACATTTTCAGGCCAGATGTGTTTCTGTTTATTCCTTTTTGAAATACCAAAAATGTCAGGGTTTTAATAGCTATGATGTTGTGCTTTAATAGCTGTTGTGTTTAATCAGAACAAGTCTGGAGGCAGGTCTTTCTCAATCCCTTGGTCATCAGTTGTAGTATTCCCTTTTAGTCACCTTTATTGAGCATTTAATTCTGTTGGTCTGAGGCCATGTCTACACTTACGAGCTTACAGAGGCACGGCTGTACCGATACAGCTGTGCCACTGTAAGAACGCTCATGTAACCACATTATGCCAATGGGAGAGAGCTCTCCTGTCAACATAACATCATGAAATCAGCTCAATAAGCGGCAGTAGTTTGTGGCAGCAGGATAGTGTCTCCCACAGACATAGCACTGTGCACACAAGTGCTTATGTCAGCTACATTTATGTCACTCAGCGGGGTGTTTTTTCACATCCCTGAGAGACAAAAGTTTTGCAGACCTAAGTGCTAGTGTAGACATAGCCAAGGAGTTACGACTCTGCATAGAGACAAAGAAATATTTTGCTGACTCATCCTGATAGCTAGACTAGGAGACCCCCATTACCTCCAACCTAGGAAGTAGAAAAAGCCTTTGTGTATCTCTTTGAGGCAGAGGGACTTACAGTCTGATAGGGAAAAATCTTAAGGAAGTCCAAACTCCTGAACTGTAGGGTAGAAGGAGGTGTGGGAATTGTGAAAATTTTCATTTCTGTTTCTCTTTGAAATTTCATTTTCTTGGACTTATCCAACCAACTGTAAGCTATTGGGAGCCTGGGCATCCTACCTAGTGGGTGGAGGAGGACCTGGGTTGGTGGTTGCGGTGGCAGTTCAGAGTAGTGGAGAGCATCGATCCAGGAGCCAGATACCAGGTTGAGGGTGAAGCCAGAGTCAGAGTTGAGGAGCCATGTCAAAGGTGAGAACTGGGGTCAGGATTGGGATACCAAGCCGAAGGGTAAGCCAAAGTCAGGGTTGAGAAGCCAAGCAAAAGGCTGGAACCAGACTCAGGATGGGAAGTAAAGCAGGGAGGCAAAGACTAGACTGGGGGAGAGAGGAGGAAAGGCTGGAACAGTGCTGGACCAAGGACTGGAGGCTGGCTTGGGAGCCAGGAGCAGGGCTGGCAGCAGGAGCAGGGCAAGCACAGGTGAAGGCATGGTGCACATTGAGAAGCCACTATGCTGCTGCCACTGACTGGCTCAAGTAGCAGGTTGCCAGCTGTCCTGCCCAATCAGGAAGCACAGCTGTTTGGAGAAGACACAGTGGGCCCAGCTGAGCTTGCTACTAGGCTGGGAGCCAGCTGTGCTCCTGCCACCAACTGTTATTTCAGTCAAATATACAGGCAAACCCCAGGAATCTGTTAAGTTTGGACCAGATTCAGGATGCATACAGTGCATTAGGAGCAGGATGGAATTATTATGATTTATTATTTGTATTACCATAGCACCTAGAAGCCCTTATTATGGTCCAGGATTCCATTGTGATAGGCACTGTGAAAACGCCAAACAAAAAGATGGCCACCCCCTGCCCCAAAGAGCTTACAATCTAAGTAATGCCACATGCTTATATTGTCTTGACTGTCTTTTGAGTTATTCTTTTGATCTTTATCAGCTGTTCTTTTGTTTGATCCCTGGTCTTCAAACTAGTCACGACTGATCCCTTCAAGGGGTGGTTGGCTGGTTGGTTTTGGTTATCTGACTATATATCGTGTTTGGATGGTTGTTTATTTTTTGTTTGTTTTTAGATACATTGTATTGTCCCTCCTCTGCTGAGAGGTATCAAATGTCGGGACCTTGCAGGTCAGCTTTCTGTTGGAGAAGAAATCAGTGAAGCAGAGTGTGACTAGCTATATTCTTAGTGTAACATGTTTATTTTGCACTATATATACCAGACCTTGAGCAGGGTATCACAAGCACACGCAGGCAATACGCTCTTTCAGGAAACCTAGTTCAAACACCAATCCCTGGTCTCAACATAATCAGCACTACACTACCTCCATTGAAAACCCCAATGCTTGGGCATGCAAGGGCAGGGCTGGTGGAGAAGGGGATGTCTCCATAGCATTCAGCATTGTGGAGCTTCTGGGCTGTGACACAGATCATAGATGACCGGGGAGGCTGTTGTAAATTATAGGAGCCACTAGGGCTGGTCTAATCTGCATAGGTGGCAGCACTGGCTCCAAGTCAGTGAAAGATCAGGGTGGCTAAAATGTGGCTTAAACCCACTTTTGTCTATCCTTCCCCCTGCAAGAGGCATGTTACACAATCAGAACCTACAAAAACAACAAAGAGTCTGGTGGCACCTTAAAGACTAACAGATAATAATAGTCTTTAAGGTGCCACCAGACTCTTTGTTGTTTTTGTAGATACAGACTAACACGGCTACCCCCTGATACTTGACAACAATCAGAACCTAGATCTTTAATTAATTTGGTCATATAAACCTCATCTTGGGATGCAGTCTCACTTTTCTAGGGGGTACTTTGCCAGACCTTACTGAGAGTAACATTTCAGCTATCAAACGGTGAACTGCACTGAGTTTCTAGAGCTTCTTTACAAATTTCCCACTGATTAAACTAGTCTGGGAAGTATTAGCCAATACTTATTGGGGTCATTCCAGGCAAGAAAAGAGTCATTTTAAAGTAGTCAAAAGCTTTGTCTGTGCCTTTTCCACGAAGTGCAACATTTGTCTCTTCCGTTTGCAAGTTAGTGGTGATATGAGAGCACAACGACATTCTCTGTTCCAGCTCACACATAACTTACAAGGCCAGTATGTATGGCCCAGATCTCAAAGGTCTCCATTGAAACCAATTGGAGTTATATTCCTAAATACCTTTGAGAATCTAGGCCTATGTGTATAGTTATCCTCTACTGGATGGAATGCTGGACCTACTCAGGTTTACTTAGGGGCAGGGACCTGTATTTTCTGTGCCTATAAAATGCCATGCATTGGATGGTGATCTAGAAAGAGAAGGTTACTTACTGTAACTGGAGGTTCTTGGAGATGTGTGGTGCCTATTTGGATTCCAAACATTGGTGCGCATGCGTGCAATGTGCCAGAGCTGGAACAGTTTTGTAGTAGTAGTGTCCATTGGTTGTCAAAGGGAAAGTTCTTGAGAGTGGTCTGGACCTCCTTATGGAGATGGGACAATTGGAGTCAGGAGTCTCACCTTGGTGACCAGTTTTCCCTCATTCAGCAGCACCTGGAAGTCCTATCATTTGGCAGTACAAAGACTCTGCGAGCTTGGAATATGTAAGAAAATTTTACTTTGCCAAGAGGGCTGGGTAATTGGCAATACGGAGTTGGATTCCCGCAGGCAAATAAACTTTTCTTCCCAAAATGTCCAGCTTCTTTGCTGCTCTGTCCAGAGGGGTGGAGTTAAGGTGTTGTTGGTGAGCATGTTCTGTCTCCGCATGAACCACCAGCAAGTTGGGGGGTGAAAAGGAAGTCTGTATCCTTAGCTGGGACAAAGTATTGCTGCTCTGTGCGCTTAAGAGTAGGGGCACAGGAGGCTGGTGTATGCCAGACCGACTGTGCTGGTTGCAAGACAGCCTCCTGGATAGGAAAGGCAGTCTGAGAAGGCCCTAGTGATTGCTGAATATCCAGGAGCTGGTTTTGTGTGTCCTGGACTTCTTCTTCGGTAAGGTCAAGAGCCACAACCATGTGCTGAAGCAGGTCGTGGTACTGTTTATGGTTATCCAGAGGGGAGAGAGAAGGTGGAATCAATGCCAGTCCCTGTACAGCTGTATGCCTGGCAACACTGATGCCTACTGCGGAGCTGATGATGATGTTCCTCACTGGATATGCAGAATTGCCAGTCCAGCAGGACAAAGATAATGAAGCTGAGAGAAGAAACAAAATGCAACTAGGAAAGGAAGCAGAGAACAATCCAGCATCAAGAGGACCAGAGACAGTCAGTGTAGCAGGAACAAAGACTCATCCCTCCGAGAGCATCAAAGAGAGAACTAGAAGGTACATTCATCCAATACTGAGGGGCTGGGAGTAGGGCTGTTTCGGCACTTGATTGGGTCCATTGATCTGTACATTTAGGCATTGGGGACTGGCTGTAGAGATACAACCGAATTTGCTCCAACCCCTCAGACAGAGACAAACACCTACAAGATCTTTATCAAGCATTCGTAAAACTACAATACCCACCTGGGGAAGTGAGGAAACAGATTGACAGAGCAAGACGGGTACCCAGAAATCACCTACTGCAGGACAGGCCCAACAAGGACAATAACAGAACACCACTGGCCATCACATACAGCCCCCAGCTAAAACCTCTCCAGCGCATTATCCACGATCTACAACCTATCCTGGAAAATGATCCCTCACTCTCACAGACCTTGGGAGGCAGGCCAGTCCTCGCTTACAGACAACCCCCCAACCTGAAGCAAATACTCACCAGCAACTACACACCACACCACAGAAACACCAACCCAGGAACCTATCCCTGTAGCAAACCTCGTTGCCTACTCTGTCCCCATATCTACTCTGGCAACAGCATCAGAGGACCCAACCACATCAGCCACGCCATCAGGGGCTCATTCACCTGCACATCCACTAATGTCATATATGCCATCATGTGCCAGCAATGCCCCTCTGCCATGTACATTGGCCAAACCGGACAGTCCCTCCGCAAAAGAATAAATGGACACAAATCGGACATCAGGAATGGTAACATACATAAGCCAGTAAGTGAACACTTCAATCTCCCTGGTCATTCTATTACAGATTTAAAAGTCACTATCATTGAACAAAAAAACTTCAGAAACAGACTTCAAAGAGAAACAGCAGAACTAAAATTCATTTGCAAATTCAACACCATTAATCTGGGCTTGAATAGGGACTGGGAGTGGCTGGCTCACTACAGAAGCAGCTTTTCCTCTCCTGGAATTGACACCTCCTCATCTATTGTTGGGAGTGGACTACATCCACCCTGATTGAATTGGCCCTGTCAACACTGGTTCTCCACTTGTGAAGTAACTCCCTGCTCTCCATGTGTCAGTATATAATGCCTGCATCTGTAACTTTCACTCTATGCATCCGAAGAAGTGAGGTTTTTACTCACGAAAGCTTATGCCCAAATAAATCTGTTAGTCTTTAAGGTGCCACCAGACTCCTTGTTGTTTTTACAGGGTAGGTGGCAGCTGACTTGGGATTTTGAGGATCTAAATGTTAGATTTAGGTGTCTAAAGTGGCAGTTAGGCACCTAAATCCCTTTGTGAATCTAGACCTTGGTGTTTTGTTAGAGGCATGTGACTTGGGAACCACTCCACCTACCCTGGAGGTCCCCTCACCCTACACAGGATAATTATAGAAATCGGTAGTCCACATCAGACAAGTATTTTAAAAAATGGTTTGTTAATACAGAAAATTTGTTAGAAATGGTAAAACAATTTTCTGCAGTTTATAGCTACATAAACCATGATGCTTAGAATGAAGAGGGTGATTTCTGTCATTTTTCAATGGCCCTGCTAAAAAGATTATTTTAATTCTGAGCTATGTTATTAAGGTGCTCATAGGCACATTAATAAATATTGGGACTATTGCATCTACTTCTTAGACATAATTTGTAACATTTATTTCAGAAAAGCACTAGCTGAACTGAAGAGCAATGTGAAATCTAGATCTGAAAAAGATATGGGTATCTCTTTTTCACAAATCAGTAAATGCCCCAAGATCAATGTCGATTGCATCTCTATCAAACATTGTTTTAGCTAATTTTCAGCACTCCTTGCAATGCATAAAACTGTATGATGAAGTTCACATTTCTGGACTACAGAAAAATCTTTTCCTGAAAATTACATTACTGATTCATGTCTTTTACAATAGATAAAAAAAGAAGACAAGTATTTGTCTGCAGAAATATTTTTAAGGGAATGGCGTTATTCACTTTATATGTGAAAACATTGTTTTCTTTTCCATTAGACCATTAATATAGTAGCAAATCACTTCATGTAGTAAAAATATAAAATAAACTCATCTATGTTTATTTTCTTTTGACAACTTTTTTTCCCAGGAAAGAACAGTTTAAAACTATTACAGAGTTACAGGTTTATGACTTAGGCAAATCAAAGACTACCAAGAAGTATTCACCTAAGAATCTCTCTTTATCTGGTTCTGCAATGCACCATTTCTTCACAGGATCAGATTGCAAAATGGGTATTGTTCCAATATATGCTCTTCATAAAAGCATGATTCTTACTCTGATAAAGGTTGCAACCCTTATGTATTCCCTATAATAGTTCATTAATAAGAGCTATTGGATACAGTTCACTTACTCCCTTCTAGTGTATTTTTCATTTCACAATTATTGGACCAGTGTAGGAGACTAGAAACTAACAGTATTAAAGCAAATAACATGGAAAAAGTACTTCAGTATCTAAAGAAACTGAATTGAAATTAACTATTAGAAAACAATGCCCCACCCCATCCCCCATAAAATGGTATCTAAATAATGTCTTTGAAGTTTTGAGGGGTGAATGAGGTATCAAGAATTGCTTGGATCATTTCAATTTGTCAGCTAGAAACCCAGACTTCTGCCTAACTCATGGGGCTAGAATCAAAAAGGGAATTTAGACTTAACTTTGCGATGCCTAATGTTTAGTTGTCCTACTACCCAGTGGAACCACAGCACTGAGTTAGTACAATGTACTAACTGGAGAGAGAAAGAGGTGCCTAAGGCCTTGGCTACACTTACCCGCTAGTTCGGCGGCTGGCAATCGAACTTCTGGGTTCGACTTATCGCGTCTAGTCTGGACGCGATAAGTCGAACCCGGAAGTGCTCGCCGTCGACTGCGGTACTCCAGCTCGGCGAGAGGAGTACCGCGGAGTCGACGGGGGAGCCTGCCTGCCGAGTGTGGACCAAGGTAAGTTCGAACTAAGGTACTTCGAACTTCAGCTACGTTATTCACGTAGCTGAAGTTGCGTACCTTAGTTCGAATTAGGGGCGTAGTGTAGACCTGGCCTAAGAATGGGATGCACAAAAACCAGCAAGCTGAGAAGGAAACCACCTAAGGAATAGGCGAGGAAATGCTGAAGAAAGGGCATAAGCCTTGCCCTTCACAACACATAGGTACCTAACTCCAGGCCACAGAGTGGTACCTTCCTTTGCCTGGGATTCACAGCTGTAAACCTTCTCCTGAAATTGCTCACCTAGGCTTTTTCTCTCAAAAAAGGAGGAGGGGGAGAGAGGGTGCCTACTTCTAATCTTTAGTCAAATGGTTAGAGCATTCACCCAGGATGTTGGGGACCCAGGTTTGAACTCCCCTCTAGCATGGATTTGAATGCAGGTCTCCTGTCTTTCAGGGGAGTGCTCTAACCATCTATGGGGTAGGGCTCGCTTAACTCCTGCTTTTAAAGCTGTTGCACTTTCTATAAAATATGTAAATATGTTTTGGAATGGGGACTTGAAGCTCCTACATCCCAGCTGAGCACCCTACACAGTTGGCTATAGAGACACTCTATAATTCTGTGCCCCAATGTATACTTAATTATTTAAGCAGCAAAGAATCCTGTGGCACCTTATAGACTAACAGACGTATTGGAGCATGAGCTTTCATGGGTGAATACCCACTTCTTCGGATGCGTCAGGACTCTTTGCTACTTTTACAGATCCAGACTAACACGGCTACCCCTTTGATACTTAATTATTTAAGTGTGTTAACAGCTTCAACAGCAGAGATGCCTACTCAGGACCTATGTTCAAGTCCTTCTCCACTTCAGGCAGAGAGGGGCTTGAACTCAGGCCTTCCACCTGTAGGTAGAGTGCTCTAACCACTGGGTTAAATGTTATAAACAGAGCCCACCACCACTGCCTCATTAGCCTCTGCTTGCTGCAGTTTTTTTGTGGGAGGATGGTTCTAGTAACCAGCCTCTGAAAATGCCTACTGGATCGAGCCCTGCAGGCAAGATAGTGAGGCAACATGACTCCTAGTTTGCAGATTCTGCCAGGGCTTAGACAACAGGTAGGTTTCCATTAGCTTAATGTAAAAATGCACATAGTGAGTCAGACCAGTGGTCCATCTAGCCTAGTATACTGTGTTCTGACAGTGGCCGGTGCTTCAGTGGAATGAACAGAACAGGGCAATTATTTAGTGATCCATCCCCATCCAGTATCCGCTTCTGGCAATCAAAGGCTAGGGACACCCAGAGCATGGGGTTGGCCCCTTGACCATCTTGGCTAACAGCCATTGATGGACCTATCTTCCGTGAACTTATCTAATTCTTTTTTGAACACAGTTATACTTTTGGCCTTCACAACATCCCATGACAGTGAGTTCCACAGGCTGACTATGCTTTGTGTGAAGAAGTACTTCCTTATGTTTTTTTTAAAACCTGCTCCCTACCAATTTCATTGGGTGACCCCCTAGTTCTTGTGTTATATGACAGGGTAATTACTATGATAATGATTATTTATGATATGTGTTGCAGTAGTGACTAAAAGCTTCAATCAGGGATGAGGGCCCAATTTTATACGCATATAATAAAAATACTGTCCCAGCCCCAAACAGATTATAACTTAAACTTGGATCAGGCCCCTAGTTCTGAATCAAGGACAAAATTCTGTTCCTCTTACACAGATGAGTACTCCCACTGAAGTTAATGGGACTACTCAACTGAGGTGGGGAGGAGGGGAAAGGGTTGTAACTGGCCCCAGGTCTAAAGCTGAGCAAATACTACAACCTATTTTCTGAAAATATTAGCACCAGTTTTAAATGCTTGCTTTAATTATGTCCACATCTTTTGCGTTCACTTGTCATGTATATTATAGCAAATGAGCTTATTATTGGGAAAGCAACAGCAAATTTTAAGTGACTATTGCAGGTTACTCTCAGAAAACTTTCAGATTTATAAATATGGCCATTCACACAATAAACTTGATTCTAAGAGTTATGTTCCTCCAATCAGGGATCAGAAACATGCGTTATGCCTTGTATGTCCAATTAAAGTAGTTCAGATGTCACATGAACTGTTTTCACGCAATGTACAGCTGAGTCCTGATTCTGAAGAGATGACACTTTTGCAGAAATGCAAACCACTCATGTAAACTCATCTTTTCTAGCATCTCCAGGTAAAAGAGACCTGGGAAAGAACACCATGCTGCTGTGTGACTTGTGTGCAAATGAGCTAAATAGGACAGATTTTTACTAAAGACAGACTGAGGAAGATTACTTGCAAACAACAAAGCTAGAAAATATTCATTGCTGTAACTGAATCAATTAGTTACACCAGTGCATACCCCTGATATTGACGCACTGCACCAGCATGAATTGGGGCTTAAAGGTTAATTCAGTAAATCCCTGTCAGCAATTTTGTTGAAGCAAGAGATGTCATTGAAGAAGTTCATTTGGGGAAAAGGAATAATCTGCCTACCACACAGTTAGGTACCATGCTAGTGTACTTCTCTATCTGGTTTCAAGTATATGTAGCCAATAGACTAGACAGGGCAAGGTCTGTTCATGATCTCATCTCACAGCAGTAAATAAGTAGTAATTTCATGGAAACTGTGTCAGACACATGTATGCGAGATCAGAATCAGACCCTCTCTGAAGCGTGTGTTGAAGGCATGAGTCTCAGGCAGAAATGTTTATGGTTGTGTTTCATTAAGATGATGCTCAGAACAAAATTATGAATGAAAATTTTAAATATATTCCAAAGTAATGAAAGATGCATTTTAGGCCTTGTTGAACCAGTCAATGTGCAGGGTAAAATGTTCTGTTCTTTTTGGCCTGCACTAATTTTCCCTTTGCATAATTTGGATAGTAACCATAGTTGTTCCACCAACTTCTTCTGGAATAGCACCAGCACAGACATAGAGGTTAGAGTGTATTTGTGGTGTTTTCCCACTGTTAGGGTATCATGTACCTCTGTTGTTTATTTTATCCTGTGAGGCCTTGTACATCTTTGAAAAGTCTTTATTTTGTACTTAGATGTCTTAGACTCATTCTTTTTGCCTCAAGCATTTATCTTTCCCTCCTCCCCAAACCACACTCTTTTCTTAAGTGTGTGTTATTGTATTGTTTATTATTATCCTTATTATTTATACCAGAATGTGCTAGGTGCTTTTTCTTTGGGGTGGCACACTTAACCTGACTTCAGCTGCTCCTTCCTAGCACACCTTCGAACAAAGCTCTTTCTTCAGCACTCCTCCTTTGGTGAATGCAGACTGTCCTTTCCTTCACAGCCTCCTACTCATTATGTCATCCTAAACTAATTTTCATTCTCACATATCTTGTAATATAAGGCAACTGTAGGTGCTGAAGCTTAATAGCCAGCACCTCTTGGAATAACACCAGCATTGAGTTTTGGGGTTTTTTTGCTCTCGCTCTCTTCTTTTCTATACTGCAGTATGGCTGAATCTGTTTCTTTCCTTCTAGTTAGCAGAAGCACTGGTATCTGAGGGAATGAACATAATGCATTTCACACTATTGTTATAGGAGGTGGGTGATTCCACACCAACAGCTTGCTTATTCAGAGATGTGCTCTGGGAAGGTCATCTGTGATGGTACATGAAGCAGCTACAACAAAAGCACCTTGCCACCTCCTCCTCATTAGCGCTGATACTGGTCACTAGTTTGGGCTCAGTTGTAGACTAAGCGGGAAATGTCAGCATCAGTGCCATAGTGTAAGTTTTCTCTATGTAAGTTCTTTTATGCTGTCTGCCCTGTTGTATGGGAAGTTAATTTAACTGCTTCTCTTCTAGTTTCTCTGAATACCCTACTGTTTCAGGACAAAATACAAATTAATATAATGTACAATACACAAAACTATTACTAATGTCACCTATAATCAGCCTTATATTAAACAGTTCATCTGGCAGCACAAGTTGATCGGACCCCATATGATATATTGCCCTAAGAAGAATTGCAGTATCTGAAAATGAGGGGTTGGGGTGGACATGAGACTTTAAAACAGAGAAAGTTCTGATACAGAAGTTTGACTAGAGATCTCTTTAAAAGACAGATCCCTCTGCATATTTCAGCTTTAGAGAGGGTTAGCATAACTTCATACCAGTTAAAAATAACTACAAACCCTAACAGTGACTGCATGGTTGAGTGCTGCCATTCACCTCAGCTTTAAATTACTATAGAATTGTTTAAGCATTAGTTAACTCGCTGCCTTGAATCCCATGATGGATCACTTAAGTCAAAGTTAAGTAATGGTTCACCATCGGCTGGTTAATGGTTATACAAGCTGTTCGTGTTTGATTAGGTTTTTCTTTTCCATTACTGTAATTGTAGTATAATTATCTTAAAGCCACTGCATCTCATTTTGGGAAAAATGTGTGTTTTGGTGATTTTAGGATTAACACATTTTGCTGGAAAAACTTAGTTTACACAGCATGCCATCACATCTGTCAATTAGCTCTGATTGCAGAGTTTACACTCAATTTTTTCATTCTGAAAGAGCTGGGGTGAGCCCCACATTCTTAAAGTTTTCCATTGGTACCAAGTACAGACAACTTTTGATTGATTAGAATCACTAAATGGCAAGTAGCATAAACGTTTAATGCAACCCAGTAGTGGATTGCAAAAGAGGGTCCTGTGGCACCTTTAAGACTAACAGACGTATTGGGAGCATAAGCTTTCGTGGGTAAGAACCTCACTTCTTCAGATGCAAGTAATGGAAATTTCCAGAGGCAGGTATAAATCAGTATGGAGATAACGAGGTTAGTTCAATCAGGGAGGGTGAGGTGCTCTGTTAGCAGTTGAGGTGTGAACACCAAGGGAGGAGAAACTGCTTCTGTAGTTGGATAGCCATTCACAGTCTTTGTTTAATCCTGATCTGATGGTGTCAAATTTGCAAATGAACTGGAGCTCAGCAGTTTCTCTTTGGAGTCTGGTCCTGAAGTTTTTTTGCTGTAAGATGGCTACCTTTACATCTGCTATTGTGTGGCCAGGGAGGTTGAAGTGTTCTCCTACAAGTTTTTGTATATTGCCATTCCTGATATCTGACTTGTGTCCATTTATTCTCTTGCGTAGTGACTGTCCAGTTTGGCCAATGTACATAGCAGAGGGGCATTGCTGGCACATGATAGCATATATAACATTGGTTATATATTGCTGGTGTAGATATGTGGGCAGAGTTGGCATCGAGGTTTGTTGCATGGGTTGGTTCCTGAGTTAGAGTTGTTATGGTGCGGTGTGTGGTTGCTGGTGAGAATATGCTTAAGGTTGGCAGGTTGTCTGTGGGCGAGGACTGGCCTGCCTCCCAAGGTCTGTGAAAGTGAGGGATCATTGTCCAGGATGGGTTGTAGATCACTGATGATGCGTTGGAGAGGTTTAAGCTGAGGACTGTAGGTGATGGCCAGTGGAGTTCTGTTGGTTTCTTTTTTGAGCCTGTCTTGTAGCAGGAGGTTTCTGGGTACACGTCTGGCTCTGTTGATTTGTTTCTTTATTTCCTTGTGTGGGTATCGTAGTTTTGAGAATGCTTGGTGAAGATCTTGTAGGTGTTGGTCTCTGTCTGAGGGGTTGGAGCAGATGCGGTTGTACCTCAGCGCTTGGCTGTAGATGATGGATCGTGTGGTGTGTCCGAGGTGGAAGCTGGGGGCATGAAGGTAGGCGTAGCGGTCGGTGGGTTTTCGGTATAGGGTGATGTTAACGTGGCCATCGCTTATTTGTACTGTGGTGTCTAGGAAGCACAACTTGTTGCTGAGCTCTGTGACTTTATCCTCACGCAAACTATTTCAAATTTGGTGACAATATATACCTCCAGAACAGTGGCAATGCTATGGGCACCCACATGGCCCCACATGACCTGGAACAATGCTTCCTCAGCTCTCGTCCACTCACGCCCCTTCTCTACCTACGCTACATTGATGACCTCTTCATCATCTGGACCCATGCAACAAACCTCGATGCCAACTCTGTCCACATATCTACACCAGCAACACCATCACAGGACCTAACCAGATCAGCTACAACATCACCGGCTCATTTACCTGATGTCCACCAATGTTATATATGCCATCATGTGCCAGCAATGCCCCTCTGCTATGTACATTGGCCAAACTGGACAGTCACTACGCAAGAGGATAAATGGACACAAGTCAGATATCAGGAATGGCAATATACAAAAACCTGTAGGAGAACACTTCAACCTCCCTGGACACACAATAGCAGATGTAAAGGTAGCCATCTTACAGCAAAAAAAACTTCAGGACCAGACTCCAAAGAGAAACTGCTGAGCTCCAGTTCATTTGCAAATTTGACACCATCAGATCAGGATTAAACAAAGACTGTGAATGGCTATCCAACTACAGAAGCAGTTTCTCCTCCCTTGGTGTTCACACCTCAACTGCTAACAGAGCACCTCACCCTCCCTGATTGAACTAACCTCGTTATCTCCATACTGATTTATACCTGCCTCTGGAAATTTCCATTACTTGCATCTGAAGAAGTGAGGTTCTTACCCACGAAAGCTTATGCTCCCAATACGTCTGTTAGTCTTAAAGGTGCCACAGGACCCTCTGTTGCTTTTTACAGATTCAGACTAACACGGCTACCTCTCTGATACTTGACACCAGTAGTGGATATTAACTAAAAACAGAAAATGTAGCTCTTTGAAAGGAACAGTATTCATTCACAATATTTGATAGTTTGGTAAACTGAGTTACAAGAATCCTTGTCTACACTGAGTAGTACCTTACTCTGCAGTTTCAGTGAGACTGCTTATGGAGGGCCAGAATGTGATACCCTCACCAAACCTATGGTAATATTCAGAGGCAGAGTAGAATTCCAGGAACAGCCCCATTTGAAATCACAATCTGGCCTAGAGCAAAGTACTACTCAACGTGAGTAAAGGTAGCAGAATCTGGCCACATACTCGTAACTACTCACAGATTAGAGTGAGAGGTTCACAACCTCTCCCTCAGAGTTCAGGTTCAGAGAAACATCCAAAATACCGATACTGAACTAAGGCATATCCAAACCACTTGCACTTTTAAACCCAGGTGGGAAACTTGCAAGAGTTGGCGTTCTCATGAGGCTCCAGCAGTGCAAAGGGCTTGGTAAAATGACATAATAGGAGCATGTCAGAAGGGGGATAGGGCGTGGCCAGTATGTATGGCATTCTGGTAATCCCTACAGGCTCAACAGCCCCTTGGGCATATAGAATAGATATGAGGCTGATCTATGTTACCTGCGGGGCTGCACCAACCCTAGTAATGTTAGGGATCATGGGAGAGGAAAGCTAATTTAAGGCCATCTTTGCCTCCCTCCCTCTCAGATTTGCCAAGTGGATTTGTGGCTCTAGTGAGGGTCTGCCCTCTGATTAAGCGCATCCAGAGTTGGCTCAGTGACTGGCTGCAGTGGCAACAGCAGTATCCAAAGTTAAGAATAGCAGCTGAGACTGTGGAATGTTAGAAATGTAAAGAACTACAGAGGGGAATTATTTTGACTGATGTTGCCCTCGGGATTTTCTCCTGATCTGCTTGCCCTTACCCAGATTAGATTACCTATTGGAGGAAATCTCATGGCCCTCCCTCTTGGTCAAAGTAGTCTATTGAGAATAGAGGTACATGCCAGAGCCATCTCTCCTCTCTCATAGGTGAGGGGAGCCTTTGAGGAAAAGGTAAATATTTAGTGGAGGGGAGAGACTATTGGGCCTGCTTTTGAGAGAGAAGTAGGCAGCTGTGCTCGTTTCTTACCCATCGTCCAGCTCATCCCACTCCAGTAATTGGTTCCACTCCCAGTAGGGAAATGTTTTCTGACTTTGCTGCCATCATCAGACTCTGTTCACAGAGAGGGGCGTATGTAGAAGCTGTTTGGATGGCAACTTTCCCTGCTACCAGCACTGACTTACTTTAGCTGCCCATTTCAGATGTCACCAATGACAGTATGGAATGATGTCTGCTTTCATGGACAATGGCGCATCTTTGGAAACGTGATTAAATTTCAAACAATTGGATATAAAGAAAAATCCCATGGATTGATTAATTGAAATTTTAAATAAATTATTAAATATATGCCTTCACCAATGATTATACCAAGCCAACAAGAAAAGAGTTAAAAAAAATTTAAACAGTTTCTTTTATTCTGTGCACAGCAGTTTCACCTGCTGTTAGTAGGAGTCAAATTTACTACCAAGGGAAAGCATAAAGAGCAAGGCTGTGAACAGAGGCTGACATTCATATTCATTTGGGGATTTTTAGTGCAAAATTCAGATAAAAATATGAATAAATGCAAATTTTGCCTGGTGTGCCTTTATCCATGGGTGAAATTTAATGCGTAAGCCCCCTCCCCTTCTGCCCACTGAAAAAAATATGTGAAGCTTTAGTCTGGTAGCTCTGATGTGCTCCTTTCACTCATGGATCTGAACAGCCTTTCGGGAGCTGGGAGGGCTTATACCAAGATACCTATAGGTGATCTTAGCACCATGGTAATGATCAGCATGAGAGTCCAGTTAGGGTGGCATTTGACAAATCCTTACCCTACCACTGTCACTTTGCATATCACCCAAGTTTCATCATGTGGCATTTGTGACAGGCGTGGTAATTTCCTGCAATATCATGGACAAACCTATTGAATTAAGTTCATGTATCATTGTGGGCCAGGGATCGGATGTAATTCCATGGGGCATGGGGGTAACCACAGCCTTCTAGGAACTAAGAACAGTGAACATTATATGGTTCAAACTTGATTCTCCAGGGAGCAGTAGGCAAAGAACCCGAGTTTAAACTGACTCAGGGCATGCTCTCTGATCCAGCAAACTGACAGGACCTCTGGTCCAAGGAGGGGTCCAATCCTTACGTAAGGGTGGGAAGGACTTAGACCCAACGAGACCCCATAATACTGAGTGTGCTTGTTCTCAACTGATGCTGTGATGAACTTGTATCAGGGGGAGGAGGGAGTATTGAAAAGCTAACCGCTAACCAGAGCCCTTTCAGAGTAAGGTGGTAACCTCTGGCAAGCTTATTAGCATACACATAGGTTCTATTATTGTTTAATACATTTTCTCTGTAATGGTTTTACCTTCAAAATAAATGTGTTCACTTAGAAAGAGCCATGTGGTAGCTTAACTGTGGGCAATTACACTGTTTACCGTCTCTGCGGAGAGAAGTGAAGCAGCACTGCTAAGCAGTCTGCCTTTTGCTGGAGCTGTGCAGTCTGGAAATACTCCAGTCAGGAGGGGGAAAGATGCTGTTCTCTGCCCAAGAATGGTGATGGCTGAGGAGCCGGGAGCTAGAGTGGGTGCCCTTGCTGAACCATAGAAGGGGAATACAGGTGCATTTGTGTTGAACTATGACAGTATTCCTCTGGTTGGCCCAATGGTTCTCTAAGAGGTTTTTAAGGTCAGGCTTGACGAAGCCCTGGCTGGGTTGATTTAGTTGGGGATTGGTCTTGCTTTGAGCAGGGGGTTGGACTAGATGACTTCCTGAGTTCCCTTCCAACCCTGATATTCTATGATTCTAAGAGGGACCCGCTATATCATTCTGACAAGCCAGAAGGGCAGGCTTCAACCTTCAACAAATTTAACAAGCAGCTACAAACACGTGTTTAAATAAAGATTATTGATCTTGACTTCTGCCCTTGTGACTAGTGGGAATAGCAATGATTGCTCTCCAGGGCAACTGCCAGCCTGATCAAACGCAGACCCAGTGCGAGCCCCTTTCATGGGGGAGGGGAAAGACATTTATTTATGCATACTGCCACTCTGGGTGTAGTTGGTGATAGGCCCAAAGAGAAGATATGTTTTGTAGTAGTAAGGACATCTTGGGAAACCGTTCTGCTGATGAGAAGAACAAGACCTAAGGGAGCTCTATTAGGAGAAAAAGGGTGTGGTTAAAGCACAGGACTACACATGCAAGAGAGTTAGTCTTATTGCCAACTTTGCCACAGTCTTGCTGGGTGATCTTAAGCAAGTCACTTAACCACATTTTAAGAGGTTAATACTTACCTACCTCAGAGGAGCATTACTGAGACTTAATGCATTAATGTTTGTAAAGTGTTATGAGTTCCCTGACTAGAAGACAGAGGCACTGTAGTAATATACAATATGTCTAAATTCTGCCTTAATCTTGAGGCTCCTGTCATGGTTACTAGGTGAGCCACATCTGAGACCCCTTTTTATCCTTCTGCAGTGCACCCCTCAGGTGACAGGCCTTGTTTGCTGCACCTCACACTGGGTGGAACAGAACCACCTGGTCCAACAACTTCTAGACTAGGTCTCTGGGCTACACCCCCCTGTTTACCAATACAACTGTGTTTACTTAACACAACAGGCCCAACTGTGTCCTCTAGGGGCCTGTGACAGTAGCTGATTAAAGTGACTCAAAAACCACATCTTCTAAAGGAAGTAACAATTAATTCATACCCCCATAAAGTACAAAGCGTGTAGAGCAAAGAATATAAATACAAGGCCTGTATGCATAGATCTTACTTACACTTTAACCTTTCCTTGCCAGCTTTTGCAAGTTCTCCTTAGCCCAGCTAACTTCCATCTCTGGCTGGGAGAAACTGCCTCTCCTGCTCACAGCAGGCTCTCTCTGTCTCTGTATGTCCCCTTGCCAGCTTGTCAGCTTTCACTGTTACTCCCAGGGCAGTCTGTGGCCACTCGCACAACACCACTCCCCATAACCTTTTCAAGTCCCTGGGCTCATCTAAGGGTTAAGTGTTCCTTTTGAGCTCACTCTTCTCAGCCTTGGCAAAACAGTAACATCACCAGGTTGGGTCCAAGGATTTACCTTTTCTTAGCTGTAAACCTTGACATTGTATGTGTTGGGATGCTCTTTATCTAGGCCATTTTGTTACCTTTCCTGTTTGTTTCTCCCGTAACAGCCTCCTTTGATTTAATACCTAGCAGCTTAATATCAAACAGAGAACTTGAGGGGCATGTGGTGTTGATATAAAAAAAAATACTACGCATAATTCCCTCATCCCATTCACCCAATTGACTTTTTAAACATTTAATGGGTTACTTTAAAGGGGGGTTGGGCCTGCAAGGTCTGCAAAGGTCACCAGCTTTGGGCTTCATGTAAAACTCAGGCAGAAAAGCACCTTAGAGGGGTGGTCATAGGGATGAATATTAAACTGCCATGTGGCTCATTTCCATGGACTTGCATAAGAAGCACAGCCATAATGAAGATGATAGATTTGTCTTCCTACTAAAAATAACATGTAAATGAGACAGCACCTTTTAGGAGCTTATCTTCTCCCATCATACACATTGCCAGTGCTCAATACCAAGCACAGTCCCGCAGCAGTAGAAGGGAAATATCATTTACATTCTCTTATGGAACAACTGCATGTGGACTGTGTGAAGTAAACCTTTACTTATAGAATTATAGCAATAATAATGCAATGGAATAATGCAAAAATGTCTCCACCACAGATAGTAACATATCATGTAATAGGCCAACACAAGGCGTAATATTTAAGTTCTTAGGCCAAAACCCTTTCCTTTCAGGCATTAGTAGGGACTTCCTTATCAACAAAGTTTTTGTATTAAAACTTATAAGTTAAATGTTGATCCAATAAAAAAGACGTCCCACTTGCCTTCTTACCCAGTTGCTTTAAAACTGGGCAGACCAGCCAGTGACAAACTTTGTTTGAACCCTCAACACTTCTCTGGATTTTTGACCTTCTTGATTTAAAAAAATGGCCAAAAATGTAAAGTTTATTTCTGGAGAAAAATTGGTATCAGGATTCCGAATAATTGTATTTAGCTTCATCTTGATTAAACAAATTAGAATGGTCTGGTTATAAACATCTAACAATAAAACAGGGTTTAGCATGGAAATATTGACACACTGTTGTCTTTAGCTGTGCTAGCAGCACCACTATAATGAACAACTGAGATACAATACAAAAATGAAGAAGAATGTTCAACGTACAGGAATTCTGTTGTGTTGATAGACTACTGAATAGCTGCTCAGGAGATTGACAGAATAAGATGACTCTTTTAAATTGGACAAAGATTTAATTCAATAGAGAAGCAATACAATACAAAAAAAATTGACTTCTATTCATTTACACGCCAGTTATTAAGTGGTTGAAAAATTATTCTTCTTTGCCTTTAAATTGCAGTTTTCCATAGAAATTTTGATTTTGCTGTATTTATGTGAATTGCTGCCATAATCTAGCTTTTCTCAGAGATTCTCAATTTTGCTCACATAATATCCACTTTGTTTAGAGACCAAACAATCTCTGACTGAAATGGTGATCTACTTTGTGTGCTGGTGTTATCTATTCAGCTCTGCTATTCTTTCTAAACTCTAGCTGAGTTGAGAAATGGGTCATAACTGTGTCATACGGCTCAGCTATTTCTGAGGCCATCTCAGTTCCAGTAAAACCAAAACTGTTCTCAAACTGACTTGACGTTCACAAATTAGAGACAATACTTATATACATAATATGGTCAAAGTCTTAAACCAATCAATTTTTCATTGAAAAAAATTGGAAACTCAGTAAATTCTTGACATTCAAGGAATTCAGCTTTCTCAGTGGTTTTCTACTACTGTACTGTGGAACTTACTTATAAAATTCTTATTAAGATGTTTTGGATGTTTGGAGTGTCTCTCTGTATAACCTGGCCACTCCCATTCTCTGAATGCTGAATTCAGAAATTTATAGCAAGATCTGGCTCCTAATGAAATCTGTGGGAATTTGATTTCAATGGGAGCAGGATCAGCCCTTCAGTGCTGAACCAGTGTTAATCCAGGTGCGGATTCAGTGTCATGTAGAGTGGTAGCATGGCACCAGTATTATTATGCATACAGCTGGGGTAGCTTGGAAAAAGAGAATGAAAAGAATAGGAAGAAGAAAGGTACAAAAAAATCCATGTATTTCGCAGAGTGATGAACCTGTGATTTTCATTTCAACTGAGAGAATGTGAGGCAGCAAAAGTGCTCTGTCACTGAAATAAATGCTATACATAGTCCTTGCAAGGTTTCAGGTCTGTGTGAGATCAGAGATCTGCATGATCAAACAGAGGACCTGAGCGATTTACCTGGTATATACTTATGCCCTTCACACTTACATACAAGCTTACATCATTATCAAAAGAGATAAAGCCACTGCAAAAGAAACAGGATTAACCATGAAAGTCATTAGATTTTAAATTACTCGAGTAAATAGCAAACTTCCTGAGCAGCCACCCAGAATATCTGACTTTTCTTGAAAACCTGTTAACACAGAAAAATATATCAGCAATTGCTGATAAATGCACTACCAAGGCAAGATTAAATACTAGGCTGATTCCGAAGGCTCTGGTTCAGGGACTCATAATTACATTATGGCATTGCCATGTTGTAATTGCACACAGGCTGCAGGAGAAGACTACTGGTATGAAGCATCCTGGAGGAGGAGCAGCAGCTTCGGCCATGGTGGGAACCCAGGCTCACTACCATAGCACCTCACAGTAACCCTGAGCTCGGTGGGAAGGACAAGAGTAGAGGGGTTCAAGGCTGGTGCCACACCAGCTTTGGTCAGAAAGCTACTACACAGCCTATGGCTCCCACTCTATAGGTGGGCTAGGGAGAACTCTTAGCTGAGACAAGTGGAATCTTGGTCAGAGGGAATAAGTTCAGAGCTCCCAAAGCCTCAGACACTACAGGTGGGGTGGAAAGTGGTCTCACCCAGGTGGGTGAAGATAGGTTCTTAGCCATCCTAGAGGCTGATGTAGCCAGTACACACACCTATGCACTTTGTGGCTTGCAAGAGGCTGTGCCTTTCTGAGAAATAATTTCTTTTCTGACCTCTGCATGGGACTAAATGGCACCGTTTTTCCCTATATGATGTTGCATTCAGCAGAGCCTACTCAGTTCTGTCTCAAGACTGAGACACAAGCCAGTCAGAAATGGGATTAATACTAAAGCAGAAAAAAGGTTCAGAAGTGAACAGAAGAACTCACAAATAATATGATTTTGGCTCCCATTGTAGACAGTTACACAAAGACAAAACAGGGAAAGCGCTAGTCCTCATATGATTTGGGAGAAACACAATCAGAAAGAGAGAGCCCCACACAATGCATTGTAGTCTAGGGGAAGGGGCTCTAAACTGCCAATCTAGACAGCACAAGCCTTTGTCTCCAGCTCTTCCACTGACACCTGAGAGTGTTTCTGTGCCCTTCACATCCCTTATTAAAAATCAAGGCCTACTATTGCAACCTTAGGGTTTAACAGTCATTTACCTTCACAGATAAGATAACTGAGCACTAATATAAGGACACTTTGAGCAGAGCTAGGGGAAAAAAAACATGTTTCTAATATAATAAAGCTACTTTGCCACCTTTCTCTTCGGAAGGACCATGCTTAGTTCGGTACTTTTTTAACCATGCTACCACATAGTCTGTCACCCACTACAGGCTAGTTTGATACTAGTACTCTTATGTCAAGAGGTTCTTTAGCTCAAGTGGCAGAAGCTTGTGCTTTTTTTACACACAAAGTGCTGTGTTCAAGCCCCAGAGATAACCCAAACATTTGGCTATGGTATATGTAACCAGTAGGCAAACACTCTGCTCCCTGAGCCACAAACAGAAAGCCAGTGCCCCTCTCCCCCAAATACCTGACTTCACCAGCATTGCCCCTGTGTTGTTAAGCAGGATCGCTGGTGAGAAAGCACAGCATTTCACCGTACAAACAGCCAGCTCAAACTGACTGATGTAGTTTCTGGAGACTTCAGACCGCAAGTGAGCTACTCCTGCTTTATGCTGGTTCTCACTGAGTATGCTCAGAAGCTTAACAGAGATGTTACTCATATTAGTAAAATGATACCCATGCTTACGCTTCAGCCTGTATCCCCTGCTTACTTTTAGCTCCCTTGACATCTATGAAAGTATTATTAATAATTCTTCTTAGATCAAGATTCACAAAAATACACAGGCACCAAAATGCAAGGTTTAGGTGCGTAAGTCCCAGTTTTAGGCAATGAGATCAACAAAGCCATCACTCAGCTGCCACCTCACCCTGTAGATTCCTAAATTTCCACTGGAAAAGTTCCCCAGGTGCCTAAAATTCTATCCTGGACATGCCCACTGCTGCCTCCCTCTGGGCGTACAGATGCCTATGTCCCTGCAGAATCCACAAACCACAGAAAAGGTAGGCAGGGGAGCACCCATCACACCCATGAGTCCCAGTTTGGTAGGTGTGCTCAGAGGCTGCCTATCCGATCAGGTCCTGTTCAAAATTTTGCAGCAGGCAGCAGAAGAGGTGATGGTGCTGCCCATCCTAAAACTTTGGTTAGTTCACTTACCTAAGATGTGGGAGACCCAAGTTCCATCCCCTTCTCTGCCTGAGGGAAACAATTTGAACAGAGATCTCTCAGTTGTCATTGTTGAGCTATGGGATATTCTGATGTAGGGTTCACTCAGTCTTCGCTGAGGAAACTGTTCCACTGTGGATTAAATACTGAATGAGTCATTGGGCCAGTGTGAAATTGACTCTATAGCTTGATGATTAGGGCACCCATCCCTTTCTCTCCCTCAGGCAAAGGGTAGACTTGAACTTGGGCCTCCCATATCCCAGGAAGTGCTCTAACCACTAGCCTCAAAATTATAAAATGGGGGGGAGGATTACAACCCACCTTTGCTCCCCCCAGCCTGTTGTGTGGAGTGATGTAAGCTCATCACTCATTCTCACAATAAATGATTGAGGTGCCTAAGCTGCCTGATGCCCGGAGTTGGGTCCTTAGCTATGGCTTGCTAGCAGAGATAGGCGTCTAAACCCAACCTGCAGGGAGATGCCTATCTCCATGAGAGGGGCGGGACTTAGGACACATAGGTCTTGTCAACATCTCCACTTGGATAGTTTAGGTGGCTCCCTCACGAACATGCTGGCTTTTATGGATCGTATTCTTAGGCACCTCTCTCTCCCTTTTCTCACCTATAGGGAGCATAGGTACCCAGCTCAGGCTTTGTGAATCACAATATTGTTCCTGTGGTTTTCCAAGTGCCTAAAAGTTAGGCATGGCTATGCTCAGTGTCAGAACACATAAAGTTGTTTTATGGATCTGGGCCTTAACTCTTACAGATCACTTCCAGGTCTAACTGTTGAAAACTAATGATACTCTATCCATGCAGCAACACCACTCAGGAACTTCAGAGAGTATTAATGAGGGAGCACCTTATTTGAGAACTCAGAATTTAGAAATAGTTTAGCAGCTGTATGGTTAAATAACTTCTAGAACCCAAACATCTTTGGGAGAATGCCGCTCTAGTATGATGAGGAGGATAGAGGCCACTAAGAAATCAATCCATTCGATATTTGTAGCAGTGTTCCAGTAGGGTTTCAGCCACTAGTTAGACAGCATTACCATAAAGAGTTGATACATTCATATTAACATTCATACTATGTTACCAAATAAGCCCAAAATATTATTATTCAAAAATCTTAATTAGTCCACAGTCCTCTGTGTCCAACTTTTTTGCCTCACTGAATGTTTGATTATTGATAACATGGATGATTATTGATAACAAGCCTGGTCAATAGTGGATTTATAGCGTAGTTCAAACTCTACAATAGAAAGTGCTACAATATTTAACAAAATAGCTAAAAAATCCACGGACATATGGGTTATTAAAAATTGTATTTTCTCCAACAAGTCTGAAACTTTAACAAGATGTACATCCTGTGATTGTAATGGATAGTCAGATGGTTGTGACAATTAATCTGGGTTTCCTTTTTAAAAATGAAAGCTTGGTTCAGCAGAAATCATTAGGATGCAAAATGAGTAGAAGGCTCTCTCTCCCAGAATTCAAAGGAAGAAGGTGTTTTTTCAAGCTGATAAAAAAGCATAGGTTGCTAATACCTCTAGAGACGATCATCAGCCTTCCCAGGCCGTCTAAGCTGAAACACGCACTAACCATCTAGTTTGAGACAAAGTTTCATGAGCTCCTTTTGCTGGGGAATTTGAGATAACTCTTCTGGAACTCAATTTAATTCTGACATCCTATTCATCTTCCTGCTTATTTCCCATCACTGACCCTGATCTTATTAAAAAGCCTCTGAGAATGTCAGCAACTGCAGGGTTTTTTTTGACAAGTTACTCTGGAATGTGTTTAATGTCTCAAAATTGTCATTGATTGAAACTAGCAATTCTAAATGAGCAATTTAAAACTAATTTCCCTCTTTTTTTTTAATTTCTGTTTCTCCCCTGCCACATAGTTAGCATTATCTGGAGTAATTTCAAAAAGGACAGCATGGATGACCATTAAGAACATGCCTTTCCTTAGCCTGGTGCCTCATTTCCCCCCTGCAGGACACAAAGTTCATGGGAGTTACTTGTACCTTGTAATGGTAAAACTGGGGCTCCAGAAACATGGAGTGGCATCTCCAGTTCGTCAAATCTAAGTTGTTATTCATTGGGTATGCTCAGAATGGCAGTTTTATCCACTAAAGGTGATCACGTATGTTTCTGTGAAGCTAAATGATGGAGGGACTAAGCAGTAGATCTGTTACCAGCTAGTCTGTGCTCTCCCTCACGCAAAATGTTAAATGTTGCAAGAAGGAAAAAAAGGTGTAGTTGTATTTCCATGAAAGAGAGGCAAAACCTCAACAAATGCAGTAATCAGATTTGGTTCAGGTAAGTTTGATGTTTAGCTAGAGGTTTATATGAGCTAGCCATATTTTTTGAATAGGCAAAGCTGGGTTGGAAATCTCTTGACTAGATTTTTTTTCCCATGGAATTTGTTGGATTTCCATTTTTAGTCTCACTTGGAAGTGCCATGAGAAGTACAAACAAATTTTCTCATATTACCTCAGTACTTCTGGTACTGTTTGAAAACCAGAGTGAAAAAAATCAGATAGCCAAATAATTCCTGACCTTCAGTAAAGGTTTGGTTTAAATTCACCTTCTACAACCAGCTAATGTGTGGGAAGTGATTTTATCAGGACAGGTTTGTCTATCCCTTATATCCATATTTGAATGGAATATGCCAGATCTGGAGGAATTCCTATACACAACACACAATTTATATAGACTCTTCTCATAACATTCAGTAAAAATATAAAAGTATGAGAGAGAGGATGTTATTAGAAGTTAATCTTTAATCATTTGTAAATAGTTAACTATAGAGAACTGAGTATTATTTTGTCAAACACATACTATGCTTCAAAGCCAGTTACTTGCAAAAAAAAAAATACAAATTGCATCTGTAAAAAGCAACAGAGGGTCCTGTGGCACCTTTGAGACTAACAGAAGTACTGGGAGCATAAGCTTTCGTGAGTAAGAACCTCACTTCTTCAGATGCAACTGAAGAAGTGAGGTTCTTACCCACGAAAGCTTATGCTCCCAGTACTTCTGTTAGTCTCAAAGGTGCCACAGGACCCTCTGTTGCTTTTTACAGATTCAGACTAACACGGCTACCCCTCTGAAAATTGCATCTGGTTATGCACGTCTCATTATTTACAGCTTAATATTTTAGAATTATAGGACCAACATAAATTCAGTAAGAGATAGGGAGATTAACCTGAGACTCACTTACCAGGTCTGCATCTGACCCTAGGTCTGTAACCTCATCTGTACCCAGCATATATTTTTCTTCATACTTGTTGAACTCCTCTTTAACATTAGTGAAAGCAGTTTCTCGAATTGTTGTATTTCCTATGTATTAGTTACTAGTCTTTCTGGCATTCTGTTAGGAGATTGGAGGTGGGGTAAGGGGATGTGCTATGCTTGGATTTGAGTTGGTGGCAGAGGTGCATTGTCCTACTTTGTCACCACTTCTGTGGCACATGAATATTTATCCCACACCTAGATTGTAAGGTCTTTTAGAGAAGAGACCATTTCTTTTTCTATAAAGTATATAACACATTATGTGCACTATTTTATTATTGGACTTCTGACTATACATTCTTTTAATTGCAACAGAATCTACAGTCTCCGGGTCTAATTCATCTCTGATTTACACCATTGTAAATCTGTTGGCTACAGTAGAGTTACTGATTTATTTACACCAGTGTAAATGAGAACACAGTTAGGCCTGCGTTCTCTAATAACAACCTCAATAACTAGAATGTGTCTTTTCTGGTACTTCCACAATAAAGCAAATTGGTATGTCCTTTTGCATACGCATCACGGGTGATCTGTTTATGAAGAAATGAAAGCACATTTCCTTCCGATTTCTGTTTTCCATGTGATTGATATTAATTAGGTTTTTTTTTTTTTGCAAAGCATGGCTTATCTTGAACTGAATCCAAAGCAGATGAATATGTTGCTGAGCAGAAAGATTTTCTTTTCTTGAAATGAAGAATGGGATGAAGATACTTATCTGAGATCAAACAGGCTTCAGGTAGAGTTTACATCAGCAGCACTTTGAAATTCATTGTTAGAGTATGGTTGATATCAGTAAAGAATGAGAATGGTACCCTCTATTGTGACTGCATTTATTAACTCATTTCCAGGAGTTAAAAAAAGTAGAGCTGCAGTCTACATCCAAGTGCAGCCTTTTCTTCCTAAGATGAAAGGGACAAGTACAACTAGTAATGAAAATTAATGGATTCCCTGAGAAGGGCCAAAAATCTGCAAAAAAGTCTGTGAACTCCCTTCAGGGAGTCATGTTGGTAAATACAACAGAACAAAAGTTTGCAATATAAGGTATCATATGTTACTCACTTTCTTTAGCAAGTTGCTATGTTTCTTTTGTAACAACAACATATGTTTGAAGGTATGGATGGCTAAATATCACTAATTATTTTTTCCTAAATCATGGGCCATATCCTCAAGTGGGGTATAATGAAATAGCTCCAGTGACTTAAACTGACTCCAGCTTTATGCCACATTAGGATTCCCCCTAGCCTCACTAGCTCCTCTGATTGGCAGTTCAGCTTTATTGTTCTTCTCAGCCCACTCTGCCTGCTTTTCAGTTCTCTTTGCTGCTCTCTCACTCAGCCCATCCAGCCATTCTCTTCTCCTTTCCTCGTTGTACAACCCCTACTTGTAGAGCTGGCTTACATCACTGTAGTGTCCTTGTATCACTGCTTCTTAGCCCAGAGCGGAAACATGCTGAAACCCCAGTGTAGACAAGCCCTTAGATACAGTGGTCATGGAAGACAAATAGCTAGGTAGATATCTTGCCCAGGCTTCCAAGCAATAGGATTTTTCAGCCTATCCAATATAATTTTTTTTTTGCATTTGTTCTCTGTACCAGTATGTTCACCAACACTCTGCCAGTTATAGTAGTTGCTAGCTTCTTAATAAAAAAGAACAGTTGCAAATTAGTGCTGCCATCTGGCTTTCATTATAAGAGAGTGAGCCTTTCCCATCCCTTATTTTTCTTGTTCCAGAGAAATGCTGAAATAAAGAAACAATATGTTTTATTATTTGTCACACAGTCCCAGAAAGGGCCATCCTACTTTATGGTTGAGAGACGTGATTTAGTTTCCATGCTAAATCAGTCTTCAACTTCTCCTATGCAGGGATGGCCAATTGTACCTAATTGTGTGTGGTAGTTCAACGATATGGACTACTAGTCATTGGGGAATGAGCTGCTCATTACAGTTAGGACCACAAATTGAACTCAGACCACAGTCCCATAGGCTAAAGCATGGTATTTTATACATTAAGTCATTCCTCCTTTCAACAATCTCTTTCTTACTTGGCGCGTGAAATGAATCAGGGAAAGATTATTTTCTGGGTAAATTGGTAGTAAAACTCTGATGCAGACAGTTCCACAATTCGATTGCAGTCTGCCTTCCACTTATTGAATATCACATCAAGCAGTGGTTCAAAGGTTTTGTATGACAGCTTTAAAATCTGCAAAGTTTTTAAAGGTACTTACTACATTGTGATCAGGTCACAGATCTAAATGTCAGTTTTGTATGCCTGATTTGCACATTTCAAAACGATTTAGTAATTTTTTCATTTTATCTGCATGCATGAAGAGGTTTGAAATACAGAAACAATTTAGAATCATATTTAGTTTGTAACAGTTCAATTAACTTAAGTGCTGAAACATGCTTCTTTCTTACTAATTCGTTTAATCTGTTACTATTGCAATAACATATTTTAAAAGAATGCCTAAAAAGGCCAGGGGCTAACTAAAGCCCACTTTAACAATGCATGTCCCTGCACAAGCATGTGTGGAAAAAAAGGCAAACAAACAGTTAGCCTTCAGGTCATATTACTGGCATGCTCTCTGGTGAAAAGAGTACACGTATCCTAAACAAGAAATGGACTATCCAACAACTGCTTTCATATGACATTGTTATTTTTACAACCTCCAGTTTCCTCAGAGCAATTTTATTACCACCTGAAAGGCAGAAGACTTTAATAATGGTATTATATAATACACAAACTTGAGTCTCTGATAAATATGAGGAAAAACTAAGTAATAAGAGCATTGTAAAATAACTTATTGTAGGATGCTAATACATCCATATGCAGCAGGAAGTGCTTGTGCTATTTTTTATTTCAAGAAAACATCTGCATTTCTTCTGAAAGCCTGACTTCTATTTTGCTATCACCAGCAGTGACTATCCTTTTTTGGACATTCCCTTTAAAAGTCTTTTGTACTAAACACGCCCTTGCCCTCCACCCCATGTCTATTAAAAGGTAGCAGTGCATAGTGTAGGATATTTCTGTGCCTTGTTGCCACTAGTATGGACTAATACAGGGAAATGATCTGTATGAACTGAAGTGTCAAGCATGCTGGTTCTATTATCTGAGAGTTTTCTGGACCTCCATGTAACCATAAAGGAAGGTATGGATCTTCAGTGAGTTATTGTTTTTAGTTCTGTTTCTCAGATTTGCATAAAAACATTACAATGTCAAAGTCAAATGTGCAAGCACCAAAGTCAAGAATCCAGAGGGAAATAGAAATTATTAATCATCAATAACATCAGCTCACTTAGTAACATACAAATTAGAAGGTCTGATCACATTGAGGTTTTTCTGCTGTGCAAACTTGCTGTTTAAGGTAATGGCCTATTCCCCAACAAAAATTATTACATATAGAATATTAGGGGAGAGTCAAGAAACAGCTTTGCAATGAAGGTTTAGAAAATCAAACTGTAAAATGCATAGTAAAGATCAGCAGTTGGGTGCCGATAGCTAAATCTAGATTGATATTAAGGGTGAATAAGAGAGAGTCCTGGGAAACCATGCCAAAGATAAAGTTATGACAGAAACAGGAGAGCTAAGGGGGAAATGAGAAAAAAAGCAGATAAGGGAACAAAGGACACATAACATGCTGCAGTCTCTAAACCAAGTGCTCTATTGGATGGCCTTGTCCTCTGCCCACTACTGGGACCCAAATTTACGCTGTGTTCATAGGCCTAACATATTGGGCCTGATTCTTCTCCAGTGCATACTGATGTAAATGAGGAATAACTTTGCTGAAGTCAATGGTGTAAAATTGATATAAGCGAAGGGAGAATCAGGCCCAATGTCACATGCTATGATGGCTACTTGTATATATTTGAATGTAAATATCTCCTAACCCACAATTACCTCTGTTCTTAGAGTGGGATGGATTTTATTCTTCCACTTACCAGTGCACAGAACAAGATGTATAGCACATAGCAACATTATCGCAGTTGCCAACAGAAATAGATAGTTCTACTTCTCATTTAAAGTCACATACCAAGCCAGCTAATGCCAGTTCTGTATCAATTTAGCGATATGACTGACTACATTAATTTTTGGCAAAGGAGTCCAGTTTTCCCTACAGCATCGTGCCAGTAGCAATCCATTTCTACCACATCCTTCTCAAAGAGGCAACATGGGCTCTGCCTTTGCAAGATATTACATAGTGCATACTTGACCCCTTTTGGACACTATTTCAATGAGTGGTTAAGTTACAACAAAGGCAAAAGGAACCAAAGAGCTTTGATGTGCAGTTGAGAATGTTTTCAGTGAGCACATAAATACAGAGACATAGAAGATCTAATATTCTTGGCCACAAGTAAAACATGTGACATGATACTGTGACAGTCTGTACCATTATTTTCACCCATTTTACAAGACTATGATAAATTTTGTACAAAGTATGCCTTGTGATGTATCATTTGAAAGCTTATAATCTGCTGAACATCATTGTCCTAGTAAAATATGTGTGGCAACATTGTATGTAAAGTTACACAATTTTACAGGGGCGGGATTTCAATTTTTTTTGGGGTGGGCAGCTTTAACTGTGATTCCAAGGGCTACTTAGGTACCTGAAATCTCTAGGGTTTCTTTTTGCAGATAACTTAGAAATTAGCTAATAGGAGCACTGTATCTAATTCCTATATTAAAGAGAGGATTTCATAAATATTAGACCCACTCAGCTCTAATACTAACATGTTCTCATCTTGTGTCAAGTCACTTAAGGAACACTGGTTAAGTTTAAAATTTTAATTTATATTCTTTGTTACTAACTCTTGAATACAACAATTGAAACAATTGTAGAAAAATCTAGATTACTTTCTATCACGTTTTTGCAGTTCATCAAGCTTGGAATAGATCATTTAACTTTGGAAACATCTACTAGGGCAAGGCCCCATGAGTTTATACTGCACCTGCCTGGGGCTCTAGAGATGTTGCCACACTACAAATAATAGACTAGAAACTAGCCTTAAACAGGAGTGAAACTGATGCTTTCAAGTCACTTCCACAGTATGTGAAAAAAATCATGAATCAGGCTCACCAAAAATCATGAGATTGGCTTTAAAATTATGATCTTAAGTAAAAATAACAGATTTGGAGTTCTTTTTATTTGCCTTCTGCTTTTTGAGCCTTTAGGGTGCACTGGGGTCACATTTTGAAGCCATGAGGACTAGAAACTTCGTTTTTCCTTAAGAATGAAGGCTGAAATCATCACATATCTACTTGATTCCAGGAGCTGGGGCTTTAAGGAAAACAATTATCATGAGACATGACAAAATCATGAGCGTTGGCAACACTGCTTTTACTTCTGTTTAAAGGCAAGTTACTTTCCAGAAGTCTCTTAAACACAACACTGCAGAGATTGAGTTGCAGTTTTCACAGGAGAATATTTAAAACCAAACACTAAGAAAATTCTATATTTTAAAGCTGAGAAGAAAACTGAGACTTCTGAGGTATATCAGGGCCACTTCAGGCAGGAAAGGAAAATAAACAGGCACTGAAGCTCTGGGCAGCTCTTCTTTTAGCAAGAAAGTTGGAGAGTCAAATCTTCTAGTTCTTAATCAGCTAAAACTTCTATTGCCATCAGTGCCTCCACTCAGATATAGACATCACAGTGAACATATGATAACGTGTGTGGTCAATAACTATACACTTCATACTTAAATATCTGAGCCATCTTATTCTGAGTCACACATCTCATATGCATTGGCTGAGGGACTGGATTTTCTGGCATATTCTGAACAGTGCTGAGTATGCAGATGGTGCTCAGTGAATAATGCAAATCATGACAATAATAATTGACTTTATAAACTCTGTGGATGCAGTTTCTGTTCTTTGTTCTGGAATTGGCCTGAATACAGCTGAAATTTGAGGCATAAACACATCTGATACTCATATGACACTTTCTTATTCCTTCCTCTTCTCAAACTCAGAACAACAAAGAAAATGGTTTTCAGTTAAAATGTAAAATTGCACGGCAGCCATTTCTCTACAACCCAGCATTGGGCAGAACCTGCCACCCCTTGGGAGTTAAGTGATCTCCTCTCAACTGACTCTCATTCTCCATCCTTCCTAACCTCTGTGTTGCTTTTCAAACTGTCAACCATGACAACCATCCTGGGACCATTTGCTGGAGACTCAGAGAACTGGCTGCCTTTGTTTTTGCCCCCATCTATCAGTCCTCTTTTTTTGCAGCATGCAGTACAGAGAGAGGCTGGTCTGGTGGATAGGGAGCTAGCCCTGAAAGATCTGGGTTCTACTCCCACCATGGACTTCCTGTCTGACCCCAGGCCAGGACTTTGAAATTCTGTCCTTAAAGGTTTTTAGGCACCCAAAGATGCAGCTAGGTATCTAGTGGGGTTTACAAAGCACCAAACCTTCTCAGTGCATTTGAAAATCTCACTAGGTGCTTAAATACTTTTGAAAATCTGGCCTTTAATCTGCCTGTGCCTCACTGAGGGGCTGGGAGGAAATAGGTTACATATTGTAAGGCGCAGCCTCAGAAACTATGGTGATGGGGCCACAGGTAGAGTGGGAACTTATCTGTATTCTGCTAGCACTTTCCTGGGTTTGACCCCTTTTTTTCACCTATGCCTACAAATCTCCCCCTTTTCTGAATGTAACCTAGGCTCAGTGCTTTGCTGTATATTTTCCTCAAGTCCCCTTCCTCCCCCCTCCGCCCCCGTGTTCTCTCTAAAACAACCCTTCCTCCCTCTCCACAGAGGGATTCCTGTTTTACAGGCTAAACTTCCATATCCTTAATTTAATCACCAGCCATTTCTTATCTTAATCATCCTGCCTCTCTTTGTAAACAAAATATTGACTCCCTGTCCCAGGGGCACCTTCCTCTGCAGCAGAACTTATAATGTAATTACATTTCACACTAATGCTGTGCTGTACTTAAAAGCTCCACCTAGGAGCTTACACACCTGTATGAAACTCGTGGGGGGGCCTCCCCCTCTTCTCTGCCCCCCCCCCCTATTGGCACCCTTCTGTATAGATATGTTCCAAATCTAGAGAAACAGCTTCAAACCAGTTCCCCAAAGACAAAAGGCTATCCAGCACTTCATCCAGGGGGCAGCATAGTCAAATGAACCTGACCTGATTAAGCAGCCATTCTTTGGCAGGAAGAAGGGGATGAGTGAGAAATTTACATCTTGGCAATGGAATAGCTGGGGGTTCCTGTGTAACTAGACTGGCTGTCACCTGAACCCCAGCTGGAGAGGATTCTCAAAGAGGAGGAAAAGATATAAAAATGAGGAACCGAGGCCCCAAATAACCTCTCTCCCCTCATCTTTACTCATGGCATCAACAACATTGGAAGACAAAGAAGACATCATTGAACTGCGGAGAGGGGTCCTGGCTGAAAGGATACAGCCAGACTGCTGTAAACATGTGCTGAGCGAAACCTTTTCACTTTGAATTCACTTAGCTTGTTAAGCTGGGTATTAGTTTGCATTTTACCTTTTATTTGTTTGTAACCAATTCTGACTTTTATGCCTTATTACTTGTAATCACTTGAAATCTATTTTTTTGTAGTTAATAAACTTGTTTTATCTAAACCAGTGTGTATTTGGATAGAAGTGTTTGGAAAGCTCCATTTGAGAAAACAAAGTTCGCACATTTTCTATTAATGAAATCACAGACTGTTCAGTTGGGCCACTAAGTAGTTCAGATCTCCTTCTGGGGGTTTATTACTATTCAATTGTAGGTCACTTCCCCAGTAGCCTACGGGGGGAGAGACCCAGGCCTACCCACTACTCTGGGTCCAAGCCTAAGGACCCTAAAAATAGCAGGGGCACACCACTGTGCCCCTTTAATGAAACAGCTTTCAGTTCCCTGGACCACTTCCCCACAAACCCTGCCTTCACCAGAGCTTCAGCCTTACCTCAGGGCTCTTTTATGCCCGGGCTCTTTTATGCCTATGCCTATGCCTATGCCTATGCCTATGTCTATGCCCCAGCCCTAGCTGACTGTATACTGTGCTGCAGTTCCTTTTATACTAGCCTGCAGCCTTCTGATTGGCTGCATCTTGTGCAGTCTCTCTAGGCCACTTGGAGGACTTAGCTCCATTGCTTCTTTCCTGGGACAAGTGTGGCAGGATCCTGAGGCCTCCAGCCGGGGGCCTTTGGGTCCAGTCCACCCATCACACTCTGCAATATAAATCAGGAGTGGCTGGCCACCAGCACTCATATTAATCAGCTGGGAGTAGTTTAGATGCTAGAGGCTGTCTGTGAGCAGAACCAGGAATGGTTGCTGTCACAGCAAAGCAGTGTAAAAGGCACTTCAGGTTGGAGAATTGAGGGGACACAGCTGTCTACCTGTTCAGATTTTACCCTGGGTAATATCACGGATACTATATGGGACATTGTTAGAGAAGATAGAGATTAGTACAAGAATTGTTAGGTGAATAAGGAACTTGCTAAAGGGGAGAAGGCAACAGGTTGTGCTGAAAGTGAACTACAGAACTGGAAAAAGGTCACTAGTGGAATTCCTCAAGGATTGATTTTGGGGCCAATCTTATGCAATATGTTTATTAATGACTTTGGCACAAAAAGTTGGAGTGTGCTAGTTAAATTTTTTGATGTGACAAAATTGGGAGGCATCATCCCTACAAAGGAAGATCAGAATATTATACAGGAAATTATACAGGGATGAAGTTCAATAGTACAAAGATCATGTATTTAGGGTCTAATAATAAGAACTTGTGCGCCAAGCTGGGGACTCATCATTTGGAAGTAACAGGAGCTGAGAGACTTGGGTATATAGGTTGATGATAAAATGAGCCACCAATGTAATGCATCCGTGAAAAAGGCAAATGCAATCCTGTCAGGCTCATCATTTCCAGTAGAGCTAGAAAAGCATTAGTGCCACTGTACAAAGCACTGGTAAGACCTCATCTTGAATATTGCCTACAGTTCTGGTCACCCATGTTGAAGAAAGATTAATTCAGACGTAACAGGTGCAGGGAACAGCTGCTAGGTTAAGCAGGGGAATGGAGGGTCTGTCTTATGAGAGGAGCCTGAAAAAGGTTGGCTTGTTTAGCCTAGTAAAAAGAAGGCTGAGAGGGTATACTTGCTGTCTATAAATACATCAGAGGGGTAACCACCAGGGAGGGTGAAGAGCTATTTAAGCTAAAGGACAATGTTGGCACAAAAACAAATGGTTATAAACTGGCCATGAACAAATTCAGGCTGGCACTAGAAGATGGTTTCTTACCATCAGAGGGTTGAGGTTCTGCAACAGCCTCCCACTAGGAGTTGTAGGGGCAAACAACTTAAATAGTTTTAAGAGCGCTGAACAAATTTATGCATGCAATTGTGGGGGTGGTTCAGGACTCAGTATCCCCAAGGCTCATTTCCTAGTTTATGTTTCTAAAATCTCATGCTTTATGGCTTCAGCTGCCCATCTGCAGGGGTCAGGAAGATTCCCCTTCCCTGCGTATTCTGGGTTTGCAAGGGAGGTTAGTCTCGTGCCTCTGAAGCATCAGAGATGGCCATGTCTGGAGAGGGGACACTGGATGGGGTAGGCCAGAGAGAGAGAATGATTCTGTGGAGTCCAGTGGCAACCCTCCTACCCCCCCTGAAGAGATGGGATACCCTGGTTCCAGTCCCCCTATTCTAATAATTCTTTCATTATTTATCCAGAGTGTCAATGGAGAAACTGAAGGAACTCACATCAGACTACCCCATAGCTCAGTTGTTAGGGTACTCACCTGAGAAATGGGAGACCCCTATTCAAAACCTTTCTTCCCCCTTTGACAGAGAGCAGGGGCAAATGAAACTGGGTCTCCTACATTCTAGGCAAGTGTTCTAAGCACCACCTTCTCCTCCTCCACCATTTTGTGTAGCTGGAGGCAGGCACCTAATTCATTCCCTCAAGACCCAACTTAGTTCTGACTCCAGGATGCGGGATCACTTGCAGAGTTAGGTGCCTCCCCGCAGCCCGGACTTAGGAACCTGTAGCCAAGAGAGGGGCAAAGCTTAGAACACACCCCTGTCATCAGCATCTCCCACTGGGTAGCTTTCACTGTTCCCTGCTGGTGTTTGTAGATCCCATTCATAGGCAGCTGTATCTCCCCATTCATTGTACAGAAAGCCTAGGCGCCTAATCAGGTTTTTGTGGATTGCAGTGTTGTTCCTGTGATTTTTATAGGCATTTAAAAGTTAGATGCTGTGATGCTTAGCATTGCAATGCCTACTTCTCTTTGGAAATCCCACCACTTCAACATCCAGATTTTATCTACACATTGACAGAAGTGAGCGCCGCAGAATAAAGAGAAGTAAAACTAATGGTTGGTACTGGTTTCCCCTAAAACTCAGCCTGCTGGCAGAGTTTTCCAAGCACTGTCAGGTAAAGTTGCAGGCATATGAGAAGTCCTGGGAGTTTGGCACCTATACTGTACTGGCTAAAGGTTGTGTATCATCTAAACCATTTGTGCTCAGATTAGATGGTAATGGAGGCCAAATAAATGTCTGTGATATATAAATACATTCATTACATAAATCGAAAAGCTAGAGTAAATCCTGACTGTGTCAACACTGTGAGGGGAATGTGCGAATGAGCCAAGATGTTTGTTTTATGACCAGGGATTGGGAATGGCATTCAAATGACTAGTCAAGTATGAGCTTTGTCAAGGAACCAAGCACCTCCAGCTTAAGAAACCATTAAAAATTATTCACTTGCCAGACAAGACCTTGTAGAAGAGAAGGGCTAGACCAGGGGCCGGCAACCTTTCAGAAGTGGTGTGCCGAGTCTTCATTTATTCACTCGACTTTAAGGTTTTGCGTGTCAGTAATACATTTTAACGTTTTTAGAAGATCTCTTTCTATAAGTCTATAATATATAACTAAACTATTGTTGTATGTAAAGTAAATAAGGTTTTAAAAATGTTTAAGAAGCTTCATTTAAAATTAAATTAAATTGCAGAATCCCCCCGGACCGGTGTGAGTGCCACTGAAAATAAGCTCGTGTGCCGCCTTTGACACGCATGGCATAGGTTGCCTACCCCTGGGCTAGACACTTGTGAGCTAGGTTGATAGAAGTATTTTATAGCTGTTGACTACTTGTCTCAGATTTTAGGAAATTGCATATTTTTCCGGATCTTCCCAGGGTAACTTTGATAAGTTCTTGAATAATGTTTGCAAAGGGAGAAAGACTAGGGGTGAGATGCTCACACTCACATTGCCCCTTGTATGCTGGATAAAAAGGTCAGGATGTCATAAAGGCGGTTCAAAAATCCCTGGATTTCCCCAGTGCAGGAATTCCAGGCTCTTCTGCAGCCACTCATTATAAATTGAATAAAATGTAGCTCAACACAGGTGAAGAATAGCCTACCACTGAGACCATTCATTCCTGTTTATACCCAGGTGATTTAAAAATTCAGTGCTCCTCTGTTGAACAACCCTACTTTCAGCTGCTAGAGCCTTGCATAAAGATACAATTCATGCTGGTAGGTGGATCTAGCTAGCACCAATCAAAGATATAAGTAGGGTTGGGGTATCTCTCTGGGCTGAAGGAACTAGCTCTTGAGACTTAAGAGGTCTTACAAGAAAATCCTACAAACAACCAAGCTTGGGAAGAAAAGTTATATTGAAGTTGATATTTTGTTATTGTCATCTGAGTTACTAGTAAAGCCAACCCCGAGGAAAGGAGTAGATGTAAAATGTGCATATACACTGACTGGAGTAGAGGGGAAATTCCACCTGCTTACACTGCTGTAGAAGACTAAATGCACCCTAAGAGATCAAATCTAAAGTAAGGTCAGACAGCCTGAGAAAAGTGCAAAAGATCCCTATAAATTTCCCTTTGACAAAAGGAATGCCTCCAGGGCATTGCCTAGCTGGTGCTTGGTTGAGTGTAAAATTGGATGATGTGAGAGAGAGAGACTGAGCAACACTTGCTTTGTACAAAACAAATGAACATTTCAAAGGGCCCTACACAGCCAATACCAAGACATACAATCAAGAGGAAAGTAGAAATTTGCCACTCACCCCAGGAGAATCATTGTAATGAGACTCAGCAATCCACCATCCCAGATTTTGAGATGCCTGGTACATGATGGACCGTTACCATTTCTACTGCATAGGAAACTAGGGGCAGAGCTGGCCATGCAGACCATTTTTCCAGACTGTCACTATCACCAAAAGGCAATAATGACTAATTCTTACTCTGTTTTGTTTAAAATAATCAAAATAATTGTATATATTGTAAAAAAGAAAAAAAAAAACCACCCTCCTGGCTATTCCTTCTTCTGGGTCTTGCAGAAATCTCCAAGCTAGTTCCTCCTCTGGGTAAGACTTACTTTCTTTCTATCTGTCTTTAAGATTTTGGGGCAGGAACTATATTTTGTACAGCACCAAGCACATTATTATTTGTATTTATTAGTTAGGTGCCAATAAATAGTAGTCCTGAGATCAATGTTTCTAAAGGGACAGTGAAAAGGAACGTCAAGTGTTACAGAGCCCAGTAGCCAGATAGATGTAGCAAACACAGATGGGCCAGAATAATCTCCAGTCTGTTCTTGTGATGCATTTAGTACCTCACATGAGATAGTTTACTGTGTTACTATCTTTGTCTAATGTTGCATTATGTTATTTGTACAGTGACTAAGAGTAGTTTTCAGAAAACACATTGTCTTCCTAATAATCAAGGCCCTTCATTTTTGGTTTTTATTTTGTTTAAAATTTTTCATGAATTTACCAGTGTTTATTTCTTACCAAAAAAATCCCTGGTAAGAATTTTTTGGTAAGAAATCAATAAACCCCACAAAACAAATGGCCTTACTAATAGTCAGAGAATCAGAAATGTGGGGTGGGGAAAATGTAGGAGGAGCCTAGAGTTCTTATAAGCTCTTCAATGAGGTGCATTTGCTGTGAACATGCAGGCATACATGACAGCGCCTGAAGCTGTTGTTCTCTTGTAAGCAATTTGTTACCGACTACTTTGTAACTCCATTCAGTTATCCTGGTTGTATTCTATCCCTGCCAGACATCAGGGATGAAGGCAGATTTCCTTCCACTGTGGCTTTCTAAATGTAGCGGCAAAATATAGAACAACCTACTTGCTCAGTGCTTCTTGTCCAATCCCTGTCCCTATTCATCACAGATTGCACATAGATCTCAATTCATCTGCCCAAGCTCTCAGTCTGCAAGGATACAGGCCTAAATACATGTAGATATCACATTAGTCAGTTAAACCACATATGTTAGGCCACATACAATAAACCACATACAATATTCAGCCACCAAAATGCAGGCGTCTACCGTTTCTGCTAAAAGAGAATATCTTTTAGCTGTCTGTAGGATTAGGCTAGCTATTCACCCAACCAGTATACCACAATATCATAGCAGCCAGCATGGCTCTGTAATGTTCCCCTTCTGGGGTCTAGTGCCCACAGATGGATTTCCTCCAGTGTTCTGCTAAGCTTCTGGTATCACATGAAGGAATCTCATGGCTGCCTTCCGCTCAGTGAAAAGGCACATAGCAATCTGTCATGGTTTGCATGACTGCCATACACAGGAGGGCGAGGTGCAGGCTGAGGTTATGACATTGCTAGAGGGTAAGAGTGAGGCTTTGAGAAATGTCAGGATAAATAGCTACTACATGGGAATGGAAGCACTTTAACAGTCCAATTAGCTAATCTGACCTCAGTAGCCTTTCACTGATTCCATATGATAAAGAAAATAAATAATCGGCGATTGATGGTCTTTAGGATGAACAGGGAGCAATTAATTCATTTTGCCTTGCATAGAAATATAGCAGCACTGATCCAGTTATCAATGCAAGATGCAGGGCCGCCCAGGAGGTGGGGGGGGATTGGGGCAATTTGCCCCAGGCCCGCAGGGGCTACCACGAGAGTTTTCGGCCGGCGCAACTTTGGCAGCAGGTCCTTCAGTGCCGCCAAACACACCCGAAGTGAGTGAAGGACCCGCTGTCAAAGACCTGGAGCTCCTTCAGCTCCAGGTCTTCAGCGGCGAGGGCTCCTGCTCCGGGTCTTCAGCAGCCATTTGGCGACAGGTCCTTCGCTCGCTCCGGGACCCACCACCGAAGTGCCCCGAAGATCTGGAGTGGAAGGACCCCCACCGCCGAAGACCCCAGGCCCCCTGAATCCTCTGGGAGGCCCTGGCAAGATGTGATTCATCGTAAGCATTGTGTGCAAGGGAGAGCCCGGACTGTAAATGTGTCCAGTAGAATGATAACTCTGAACTAACCGTACTTAGTAATTCATTCAGAATTTATAAAATCCAGTTCACTTAGAGGAAAACAGTTTTACATGACACCTGAAGGGCTAATGTAGGCATTATAATGCATGATTACTGTTGGTATGATGTCCTCATTGTGCTAATACACTACTGGGATGGGCAAACTGGTTTGGATAAACTAGAATGTGACCTTAACTTTCACGAAGTGCATGAACCAAAACCAAATCAAACCTTTTTCAAGGTTCAGAAAGAGCTGTGATACTTGTTTTTCATGCCTGTATTGCTAAATAACCTCATTTTGGCCAGAAGTGGGAGCACACAATGTCACACAAAAAAACCTGTTTGTATCGTAGTCCCAGACAAGACAACACCTGGGTAGACTGAAAATCCTGTGTGCAAGTCTGCTCTCAGAAGATGTCCAGTAGATTTGCATTTCAAAGAGGGTTTGGAAACATGTCACATAAATATCCAATCCACACAGCCTTCACCCCTTTAGGGGTTTGCCCCCACTGCTGCTTGCTAGCCCACTCTGTCTAAAGAAAATACACTGAAAATGATGATCTAGGAGCCTAAACAAGCTGTTATATTGTCTTATGGAAAATGTCAGCATTGCAGCAGTAGCACCCGCACCACTGCAGCACTGCGCTAAACTTTTGTACCCACTGGCAAATGAGAGAAGTAAATAAATGGATTTCCAGCTATACTCCCATTGCGCAAAGACATGCAACAAAGCATCGTTGCGATGTGCATCATTATGTCTCATTAAGTGATTGCAAGAAACCTCATGTGAAGCTGACACAGTCCACGTAACATGCTGTGTGACCAGTTTATGAAACAAGGCTCCTTCAGAAGGGTGAGCAATTAATCATTATTCAGTGATAGCACTTGCTATCCACTACTTGCTGGCAGGAGTTTGTAACCGAGAGCATGACTAGCTAATATGATACATTATTCATACAGTAGAAAACTATGGTTACAATGCCATCGGCCTAGTAAATGGTTAAAAGAGAGCAAGCACTGCATCATTTTTCACGTGTGTGGTAGGTAGTTTTTTTTTTACAAGGTTACTGCCATCACACTGTATGCATAAAACTGTGTTAGGAAAACATTACTGTGAGGTACAAGTACATGTTTTTCATGATGCCAAAGTCAATATTATGAAGACACAGAGGAGAGTACTTAAATGCCTTGCCTTGGGGGCATAGGGCTGTAACTTTGTGGCTGTAACAATTTTATTACTTTATCAGGTATTAATTTAATTGAGATTGGAGTGTACAGTGTCAAGAATAAATTGCAGTGAACATTTTATTCAATTAACAGGCCTCATAATCATTTAGGTATTTCACCATTTAGAACATGGTTTTCTTTGCACTTAATTTTGGCTTTCAGTTGGCCCAAATGTGATTGACACTCCATCATGGAGCAGATAAGGCACATGGCTCTTTTATGGTTGATAAGTGTCCATTATTTTCCAAACTGGTGTAAACACAAAGGGTGAAGTCCTGCACACCACTGAAGTAAATTGGCATTTTTTGGTCACTGACTTCAAAGGGATCAATATTTCACCTAAGGTTTTTGTCCAGTTACCTCTACCATGGGTAGTTGAATTTCTATTAGCAAATACCATAAGAAACTGTTCAGTGAGGCAGTTGAACTGCTGGTTTCATACTGCATTTACAAAGGTATATGTTCACAAAAGGTATATTGCACTTCAGAGTTCATCACTACAATTTTTTCTGTGTGTACAGTTACTGTAAACTACTTCATAATGCAATTATTGAAAAATATTTCAATAGGTTTCTTTCCTTTTTATTACTTCTATTTAAATTTGGACGGAGAGGTTGCCTCACCTAGGCCAGTTGCGGTGGCTAGATTATAGATTTTTATTTTTAACTAATATGACCGGAGACACATGTCTTTAAAAACTATGGGTTCACAAAAGAGTTGGAGGGGAACATACATGTCTATAGGTTTGGAAAAATCGGCATGTCTATAGGTTTGGAACAATATTTGTAGTGTTTCAAAGTCTTGACATTTGAACCTACACATGAAGAGCAACTCTTCCCTCTGATTTTAGTTCATATGCTGCTAAGGTTTAGAGGGGAAATCATCTGAATTCAATCACATCCATTTAGGCTTTAGTGCACATGACACATGGAATGTTTACAATGGTTTATGAGAGTATAGATTGATTTTAAAAATGTCCTCAGAACAAATAAGCAAAGGACATGTACTACACATATTCAGAAAAATGGTTTGTCCTCTAGGAAAGTGATTTGTTTGGTGCTTTCCCAGCAGAAAGGAAGAAAAGCAGATCAACATGAAGTGGTGGGATTGTCCAGGATCTTTTCACGTCCTCCACTTGAAGATTTAATTCTCTTCTCTCTTGTGGAGATTATTTTCCTTTGTCCCAGCATATTAACAACTATACTACATGCCAATGAAGTTGGGCTGCTCTGTGTCTATCAATAGAATCTATATAGAATCTTTTCCCTTAGGGATTAATTCAACTTTTGATTAAATCTTTTTAAGCTTTAAATCATGATGTTACAAACCTCCAAGGAACTACTGTACTATTTATGACCTTATTTATTACTTTCTTATAAAGTAGAGAAAATTGATTTATAGTTTATTTTTCTTGTGAACCTGGAATATCAATGTTGAGTGGATGAACTGCAAAATTTAAGGGAAAAGTTACATTGCTTAAACTTTTATTTAGTCATTTATTAATTAATCCTGAATGACAATAGAATAACAGCGCATGACGTTCAATGAGTTATATCTAGTAGTGTAATGTTAAATGATATTAATAAAGCAAACTATCTTGCTAAAGCCATATATAAAACTTTTAAACATTCTATTTAGGAACAACTGTGACTATGTGTAAGATTTTCTGTCATTTCTCTATCACTGTTTTATTACTGAATAATTTGCATTAACAACACGACCTTTTCGAGAGACACTGTCACGTTAAAGGTTACAGCTAAGGCCTAGCTTTTCAAGAATAGGTGTTTAAAATTAGGTGTCTGAGTCCAAATTTAGGCATGTAAACTCCAATTTAGCACTCCATCCCTAGCCAGCAAAACATTTAAGCACTTGCCTTCAATGGAACTTAAAGACGTGCTTAGGTAATTTGCTGATTCAGGACTTAAGCACATGTTTAAATGGCTTATTGAATGGCAGGTTTAAAGATATGGTCTGATCTTAACGTACTGAGCACCAGTCGCTGTAAGTGAAGTCAGTGGGAACTGCTGGGTGCTCAGCATTTTTGAAAATGTGGCCACTTATTTAAGTGCCTAAATATGACCACAGGAGCTTAACACTCAGTACTTAGTCTAAGACTCTGGGTGGAGCCTGGGCAATAGACGAGATGCTTTCTTATTAAATGAAATCCTGATTTTATAACCTTAATAATATCAAATGATGGAATGGGAAAAAAGAAATACTTTAGTTTATTGCAAATTTAATAGAGTGCTTTTTGCAAGCATTAAAGTGCTTTGCAAAAGTCATGACATGAATAAACAAATTAAATTAAATAGCACAGTAACTAGAGAAATATTGGGCTAAATTCATTCTTGGTACAACTCCACTGACATTGATTAATGACATCAAGGATGGATTTGGCCTGCTAAGTTTTAGGCATTAACATGAACTGGAACAATGCATCACTGTCAATCCCACACAGTGAAAAATTTCATTCCAAGAGCAATGTGAGCAAAAAGCTCAATATTTAGGTCTGTAAGTGGTTAAACTGTTGCTACTAAATAGAAACCCTAGCATTATGGTTTATTATTATGTTTATTTCAGCAATGACCAACTGCTTGGGTCTGTACAAATGTAGAGTAGAAGAAAGTCCCTGTGCCAAAGAACTGTAAGTTCAAATAGACAAGACAGGCAAAAGGTAGAGGGAAAGGACTAGCACATATAAGCAGAGTACAGGTTTTCCAACCTTCATGTCTGTGCCATGGCTTTCTGTTTGGTTAGTGTTTGCTTTTAAACCCTTTGGATGGGGTTTTATTAGGAGGGACTTGTGTAGCCAGCCAGCCAGCCAGTGGAAGGGACGACAGAGCGGTTTGGGATGAGCAGCCAGTCAGCACTGGGACAAAAGCAAAAAGCAGTCTAATGACATCTGTTTGAACTGCTTCTGCAGCTGTTGTGCTGGCGTCAGTGTGATGCCGGCAGGCTAGATGCCAGCTCCTGACAGGCTGCAGGCATTAGCTAAGAACTGACAACCTCGTAGCTGGAGACCAGACCAGGTCACTTATTATAAGACTAATACCTATTTTGAGCAAAACTATGTATTTAGTGCTTAGGCTGTATGAAATGCCTGTATATTGCTGCATGTATTAATCTCACTTATAATATCTATATCCCATGTTATAAGGTATTATTTAAGTCAGTGTTTCCCAAACTTGGGATGCCGCTTGTGTAGGGAAAGAACCCTGGCGGGCCGGGCTGGTTTGTTTACTTGCCCCGTCTGCAGGTCCAGCCGATCGCGGGCTGAGGGATGTACTGGCTGCCGCTTCCCGCAGCTCCCATTGGCCTGGAGCAGCGAACCGTGGCCAGTGGGAGCCGCGATCGGCCGAACCTGTGGATGTGGCAGGTAAACAAACCGGCCCAGCCCACCAGGGGCTTTCCCTAAACAAGCGGTGTCCCAAATTTGGGAAACACTGATTTAAGTGTTTGCTCTGAAACCGTAAACCCCCATAGTCAGGAGAGAAATATTACCAAGTGTGAAATACTAGTTTGCCATAGGAGATGTTATCTCCTGCCTAACAACAGAAGGCCCATAGACACCAGACAAACCATTGCAGAACATCAGAATAAAAAAGACTTGGTTGATTGCATCCTCCCACCCCCTCTCCACCCATGAAGAAGAGAGTTGCAGATGAATTCATCCCATCATCTTGAACTCTGGGGGAGGTGATAAAGATCCCTGACAAACAGAAACTGCATCTTTTTGGCTGTTTGAACTCTGGAGGGCCAGAGACTCTAAGCTGAAGCCAGTGATCTCCAGGGGCTGCCTCCTGGGGCTGCCCTGAAAGACATTTTAAATTGACAGATCACTACAATTATGTCACTCTTAGGATTTAGATGGTAACAATTTGTGTGTACGTTTGCTGGCTTTAGCCTGTAAATAACTCTTCTATACCTTTTTCCTAGTTAATAAACCTTTAGAAAGTTTATTACAGGATTGACTACAGGCATTGTCTTTGGTGTAGGATCTAGAGTACCAGTTGATCTGGGGTAAGTGACTGGTCTCTTGGGACTGGAAGCAACCTAAATGTGATGTGATTATTGGTACAAATGACCATTTATCACTAACCCCAGGTGGCAAGATAAACTGGTGCATGTAAGGTGCCTGCCTGTAATGCCATGGTAAGATTGTTACAGTTCACATTTCCTACTGAATTGGTGAAATCTAATTAGAGAACACAGCACCAGTTTGGGGTATCTGCCCTCTTTTTAAAGTCTGCCCGAGGCAGGTACTTGCAGTCGTGAACCATGACACACAGCATGACAGAGGGCATGGTGTCTGTCTTTGTGCCCACAAAAACAGTTGCCTTCCCTGTACAGTTCTGGGTCCAAGGGACACTGAGGAGTAGGCATAGCCCCAGCAGAGATCCATACTTCCTCCCTCTCGGTGCAGTAGTTTGTACTTAGAATCTCCTTTCATTTCAACAGACAAAGCAGCTGCAGAAGCAGTTTAAGTTGGTTCACTACTAAAACTGTGTTATTTAGTTAAGATGGCAGTCTGGAGCGAAGGGCCTTAAATACCTGAGTCAGCATCTTAAACTGGATGCTTTGGAAGCAGGAAGCATTTAAGTCAGTCAGAGTCACATGCAGACAGAAGATCAAATGAATGGCAGGATTTGGAATGAGTTGTAATTTGGACAGGGTAGGAGCTGACAGACCTGAAATATGTTCTATGAGCAGAATTGTTTTTAAAGTGAATTTAGTGCTCCTGAAACCTCTCAGACAGACAGTCCTCTTTTTATCTACAGATTACCTCCAGCATCGTATAGGCAACCATCCCCATGCACCTCAGTTCTCTTCTGAAGAAGAGGGTAACTAAAATCTCCAACGAGCATCATGCAGAAGGGGCTCACTAGAAGAGCCACTGAGAAGGCCATTCTGCCTGGTGCTTTATTACTAATCATCCTTGTAGGTTCCCGGCAGAGCAGCACAGCATGGGGTTTTCCTGGTCACCGACTACTCACTAATATACCATGCATGAGGGCTCAGTGTAACTGCAGCCAATAAACTCATTTGTCTCCCCTTCCACCTGCACCCCTTTTCTGTGCATTCATGCTGAAAGTATAATTTGCCAGGTCACCATGCTGGGTATGCACTTTGCTTTTCAGTAGGCTTTGTACTGAACTTTGCGGTTGTTACCCGTGTGTTACCTGAACCAATGTGAATGGCTCAGCAGGTGAACATCTTCCATTTGCAAAGGGGGCTTGAGCCCCAAATCTCCTTCTTGTTGACACTTTGGCCAATCTACTGAGATAACGATGCTAATGAGTGCCAGTTGTAGTGGTGTGTTCCATGATTCAGAGGCTTGTTATTCATTAGGCAGTAGACGGAGGCCATCAGCCAATATTAATATCAACCCCTTTTACCAGATTGAGCTAGATTCAAATGGGTGACCTAGAAGTGAAAGGCTGTACCCCATTACAACTGCTCAACAGTCAGTACCTCTTCCTTAAGTGATTTCTAAACTGAAAGTTTAGCTCTGCTGATCTTTCAAAGTGACTCTTAGTTACATCAGGTGAAAAAATCTGAGAGCAAATTTTTCACCTAGTAGATTTCTTTTGTAAACCCACTGTTTTGGCTCCCCGCTCAAAACAAAGAACAATAGCCCAGATGCAAGTTGTACAACTGTTTGAAATCCACTATGAACATACATAGAGAGTAAAAGGAAACCCAGTGCGTGTCCAGCTAGAAAATAGGCCACTAATTCATTTGTGATAAATAAGAGAAACAGAAATGGATTTGAAACATTCGTTTCCCTTTATTTGCTCAGTGAGGCTGATGTGTACAGCACATTAAAAAAAAATCACAGGAATTTTCATACAATGAATTAAACCACAACAGTACATGTAGAATTGGCAGGTGGAAAATAGCCCAACTAGGGCTAAACTAATAGTTCATTTTCCCTATTCAGCATAGTCCAACCAATAGCTTTACACTTTCACCTACTGTACACATCTTACAGTAGCTCCATCAGATCAGTGGTTCACATTATTGAAAATGTCTGTCATATAGGTACAAATTTAGAATCATCACATTATATTACGTGGCTATTCTAGGTCATTTATAGATCAGATCTTATACTACAGTGATTGAAGTTCTCATTACAGCCATCAAAAAGGACACATAATCATTACCTACTGTAAGCTTACATCTAAAGAGATGAAAAGAAGGCTTTCTTTTTTCAGCTGACCCAACTATTATACCCTAGTAGCACAAACTTTTCTCTCCATGCTGTTATCGGCAATGGCAACCCAACTGTTGTTCAGAGCTGTTTAACACAGATTGAGAATTCCCCCCCCCCTCCCCAATTTTAGGCTCCTTCTGTTTGGATTCAGATCAATTTGTGTTATGTAGGAATTACTTTGTTACATCTCTAGAAAAGACCATAGTTCCTAAGTACCAGTTCTGTTACCAGTATTGCAGATGTGGTACTTACCACAGCATGGAAGCAACGGTACAATCTTCATCTAAAAGACATACAGATCTCTACTGCAGTTTGCCTCTAGTGATGATGTGATACATGTGCTAATTTGAAATGTTCTCTTTAAAAAAATCCCTAACTTTACATTTTGATGGGCTAACCACAGTGTCTACAAAAGATACAAATAGCTTTATTCAGATTATTCAGAGATCCTACTTCTACGTTAATTTCATATGCAATCTGTAAGTCCACGGCGGAAAGCCATCTTCAAGAGAAGAATATTTGTCAGGCCAGTGGAAAAAAAAAAGGAACTGTGGCATAATATCTGTTGAGGGGAGGGGAGGGGGGGGGAGAAAGCACACAATTTGTTCATCTCAGCAATCCAGGGCAAAAGAGAATATATTTAAAATTTAATCACAGAAATTTAAAGGCAAAATAGGTAATGTATCTGGTCCTTGAACACATAATATGATATACTAAATATTGATTTCTAAAAAATAATTTATTGCTTTTAATAGTCTTTTCTTTACAACAGAAGATACTCAAAATCCAGAAAGGAAAACTGTAAACTTTAGTTTGGCATTCACACAATCAAAGTTAAAATACCTGCATTTTAACCTACAGAGCAACGACAAGAATTATGCAGATTAAAGGACGCTACAATTGTAACAATGAACCTGTGAAAAAGTTCTCATTTTTTATTGCTATCTATCTACTTAGAAATAAGAAGCCAAAAAATCAAGCAAGCATCCAACAAGACAGACAGTGGAATCTCTCAGAACACAATATGCTGGTGATAAAATGAATGCAGCTATCAAAATCAGCTGCATTGGCTTGGGGGTGAAATCGGTTTTCTAAGAGTCGGGGTGAGAAGGAAGATTAAATAGGTAGGTGTGCCATATCTTTAAAAGAAGTCATGAATGCCAAACAGTAATAGAATACCAATCTATAAACTTACAAGCGGACTCCAAACTTTACTGATTCAGTCTAGAAGCTCCAAGTTCAGATGAAATCCTGATATTCAGAATGGTAGTTTTTTTCCCTGAAGTTTCTATTTAATTTAGCAGAAGCAATTTCATCAACAATGTCATGGGCACATCTGAGGCCATGCTAGTGCATAGTAAAAAAACACTGCTCCTGCAAAAGCTGAATTTTCCAAATGAAGCACTTATTCCAACCTGACAAGTGTCATGCATCCTAGGTACAAAATTTCCACTGGCCTTTTTATTATTTTAGTCGTCTCATAATTTATAATAAATATGTTAATTGCAACTGATAAATATGTCTCTTTAGTAAACAAAGGAATGAAGGATCAGTATTTATACAGGATGCATAACTGTAAAAAATATAGATAAATACCATCAAGCTCTGCCAATGAAAAGATTACTGGCATCAAGAACAGTGCTTAGACACACGTAATTATTGTAAAAATCATACCGTGCTTAGTACCTCAGCATTTTTTTATCAAATTAAAAGCACAAAAATTAAAACAAAACAGCATTTTAAAAAGATTTTTGACTTCTAGTTCCAAAACTACTGTTGATACATAAAATAAAAACATTTCTTAATGATTACCCATTTAAGAGATTTTACATAAAATTATGACATCTCCTAGAAAATTTTAGATGAGAAAATTTCATTCCCTTAACAAATTCAGTGTATAAAACTGCAAAAGAAAAACAAATAATGAGAAAAACGTGGAAAATATTGCAGAAGTGGTTAATACCTTTTGGGCTTGGATAGTTCTTGACAAAATTCTTAGATAAGGTCACCAAAGAAGGGATGAATGTGTGTAAAGCATTGATATTTTTGCACTCAACACACACACACACACACACACACACTTTTCTCTTTTTTTGTTACAATCAAATATATATAAGCATAAGTTCAGCTTTCTAAATATGTTAGTGTACAATAATTGTTTCACCTCATATAATTACATTTGAATATTCTTGATTAAGAAAAATTTAGCAGTTTTTGAAAAGAAGGCTGCATTTACAGTGCATAGCTGTAACCAAAAAAGAACATAGTCATACAGTATGTACACAAAATAAAAATACTCCCATTTCACATCTGTAAATACTCAACTACATTAGAGAATGTAGCAAATAAGCTATCTGTACACATCGCTCCCCCAGATCGTTATACCCAACTCTCGTTAGTAATACAACACCATGTCCGATCATTAGGATAAAATTGCTGAACAAGCTGCACATTTGACCATTAACAAGGCTTTGAAAATTTCATTGTGGAAGATCAACGGTTTGGACATTTACATGGGTGTCAGAATTAAAAGATGAAACTTCAAAATGTTAGGCAAGGTTTAGCCTTTCATTTTCTCCTCCATCAGAAAAACAAAATAAAAGGACAGTCAGCTTCTAGGACCTGTGGTTTCTTCTGGATTGTCATATTATCATTGTGTTGTGGGAAGAAGCGCCTTTTTAAAGAAATGCAGTGTCTGATTCCCAGACATCAGCAGCTGTAGTTCTCAATTTGATTTTTGTTTTGTTAAAATGTGATATGTACACATTTTGAAGTTCTACATTTTAAGTGTAACTCTGTGGAACTGCTGCCATTTCAAGGGGTTTGCACTTGCACTCTCTATGAACATCAGAACCCCCCACCGCCAATCACCCCAGGAAAGTAAAGCTGACACCCATGGATATACATTTGCTTCCTGGATATCCACTTTGCCTCTTCACTCTTCGAGCAGCTGTGTTCATGTAAACCATGTTTTTGTACAGAGAGTGTAAAGTAGGAGAAATTCCTAAGTATGACTTCTAAATTGTCCATTATTGAAGGACATGATGTCCGTGAGGTATTCGCCATCCCTCCATTTTCCTCAGCTGTGATGCATGTTACCTACGCAGGCTTCGCTGTGCCTCTTTAAGTAAACTATCAAAATCCAGGGAGTCATATTTGCTCTTAGTGGAAGCAGGATCAAAATCATCTGAGTTTGAGTCTGAAACCAAGAGATGCAGAGGTGAGCTAAGAGGTCTCGCAAATGTCATTGACACTTCTCTCCCCCCCTCCCCACACAATAATGCCTCCTAAGGCTTGCAGTTTGTTCTTCATACCAGTTTGAATCACTAGCATTATGGAAACAACAAGGCATGAGTGAGCGAATTCACATGTCGCTGTAATATGACAGGGCGCTAGAATCAAGACTTTGGGTAGTGGAGAAGCTTTGTGTAAGAAAGGGGCTTTCTAATAAAATCATAGCTTGAAAAAAGGCAAGTTAAAATCATGGATAAAGGGCTCTGCAGAGACTTGGCAACTGTCCTGCTGGGTGACAAGTCACTTCACCTTCCTGTATTTTTTTCTCTCCCACCCTTTGTTTATTTTGTCTATTTAGACTGTCAGCTCTTTAGGGCAGGGACTATGGCTTTGTACAGAACATAAGAATGGCCTTACTGGGTCAGACCAAAGGTCCATCTAGCCCAGTATCCTGTCTCCCAACAGTGGCCAATGCCAGGTGCTACAAAGGGAATGAACATAACAGGGAAATTATTGAGTGATCCATCTGTCATCCATTCCCAGCATCTGGCACTAGAGACTGCAGTTAGGATCTCTAGATGCTACTGTAATACAAATGATAAATAATAATGTGGGTCTCAAACTGATTTGATTGGGCCCCCCTTCTTTGGGTCTGTTGTCATTTATGGTCTTCCCCCCAAGTACATATACTAACACACAGCTCTGAAGGCAGAGTGGAGAGCAGCGACTGCTGGCCGGGCACCCAGCTCTGAAGGCAGCGTTGTGCCAGCAGCAGTGCAGAAGTAACAGTGGCAATGTGAAAAGTGATATTTGTCAATCACTTTTCACAGCTAACTTAGTGTGGAAGGAAAGCCTGAGAACTGTCGCCCCCAGGTGAGGGATTGAGTGGGGAGGAAAGGAGAGCTTGAGCCCAGGTAACAGGATTCTTGCTGTCAGCCCCAGGTTGGTGGGGCCCCCGCTGTCCCTTTTATCCCTGCCTCCTGGGTGTGCCAGGCCCTTCTGCATGAGCCACCCAGGGCTGACAGCCAGAGCTCTTCAAAAAAAAAAAAAGTACACAGCTTGCACATATCTTGATACATTCCCACGCCTCCCTTCGGAGGCCTGCCCCATAGGTTGAGAACTGTTGGTCTATATTATTATGTTCATCATTTTTCCAAGACTATGATACATTTTAGACAACATATGCCTTGTGAGGGATCATTTGAAATGTCATAATCTGCTGAACATTATTGTCTTGGTAAACTATGTGTATCAACATTATTTGAGAAGTTATAAGATTCTACTATGTATCCTTGCTGTAACATGCTCCAAGTTTTTAAAAAAGCAGGCCCAAACCAGTTTTTCAGAGACAAAGACACACTGACACCACATTCAGGTGTTAAAAAACTATCATCTGCTTAAGCAGCCATTCTCCAGCAACGGGAAGATGTAAAAAAGAAATTTACATTTCATCATAGGGACAGTTCATACCTCTCTCCTCCTTCATCTCTGCTCATGACATCAACAGGTCCCAAAGAACTGAACTAAGGGGAACGGGTCCCAGGCTGAAAGGAGACCCACCCAGCGTATGGTGAGGCAAAACCATTTGCTTTTAAGTTCTCTTAACTTAAACTAAGTACTAGCTTGCGATTTACACTTTTATTTTCTTTTGTAACCAATCCTGAGTTTTATGTATCATCCCTTATAATCACTTAAAATCTGTTTTGATTTAGTTAATAAATGTATTTTATTGTTTTATCTTAACAAGTGTGTTTGGATGAAAGTGTATGGGAAACTCCATTTGGGATAACAAGGATAGTGCATTATCATTTTCCTTTGATGAAATGACAGACTTCCTAGGAGCTTGTACTATTCAGAAGGGAACTGAACAGTAGAAGCATCACATTTCTGGGGGAACAAGGCTGGGACTAAGAATTTGCAGGTGTCGCCCTGTATGTAATTCATGAGTGAGTGCTCAGAGTGTTCATGTATTTAACTGGGAGTGTATTTGCATGCTGAAGGCTGTGTGAGCAGGCCAGGAGTGGATGTTCTGACAGCAAAACAGTGTAAAAGGCACCCCAGGCTAGAGAGTTAAGGAGATACAGCTGTTCAACAGTCCAGATTACAATGATTAAACAAATATTAAGTTTGTGTTTTGGAAGTAACCTACCCACTGTGCCCAAGATTGTACAATCACTCAGACATGTAACTCTAATCATGTGAATTCAGTGAGGCCACTCTCTTGTAGGAAAAGTTATGTATTTAATGATATGCATGTAATGCAGAAGTGGGGGTACATTGATGAGGTCACAGACATTTCATTTCAGACACATCACTATTTAATACTGACTATTCCTGGTTCTTGTGTTTGTGCTACACTACATATATGATAGTCATTCTTAACACCTGAGGTTGAATCATGAGATATGTTTGCATTGAATACACAATGCACATTACAAGTTCTTTTGACTTTGAGATTAGGCCTCATCATGGAAATGCCACTTCAAAGGCAGCTCCCAGTATTTTTTTTGATGATGTTGTTCTTTAGATCAGATGTTCAACCCATTGCTGATTAATTGCCTCTGCCCTTGTACGGACTCATGAAGTTAAAAGTTCACTCCATCATTTCCCTGTCTGATACACAGTCTGTGAAATTCAGAGAGGGCAATCTGAAGTGGAGAGAGGCATAGGCTGTCAGTAGTACAAAGCAAAGGTGTTCAGCTCAGAAATACTTTGAGGATCCCACTCAATACAGAAAGATCTTGAAGGGCCCACAGCCAATGATGAATAATGTTCAAGAGGGTCCCCGTCAGGAAGCTTATTTTAAGCCCCAGATGTATTGAGATACTAGATACACCCCTGGCTTCATCACTGCAGAAGATATGTCAAACCAAGTCAAGACTTCAATCTGTCTTTGCTGTTTTTATCAGCCAACATTTGAACAAATGACTTGCCACCTTTTATATTTTCATCATCAGTCCCATATCTCTTCAGCAGTCAGCTGCCTTTTCCCAGCTTTACACTATCTATTTAGCAAGTGAAGTGAATTATAGCATATTCATTGTGAACAATGCATATCACTTTTATCATTTACTCTGAGAAGACATCAATTGGTTAGAAAAAAATATATTTGTATTCACTTCTTGCTTCACACAAAGCCAAGGGCAGCGCATACAAGATTTCATTAGCCCGGTGTTACAGGGTTATGCAGCAATTTTAATGATTGTGGTCATTAATTCATAAAAACACAATAACCAATTAATGAAGGTGCTGTAATAACATTTCCCTTGGTATTTTAGTCAGAAAAGAATATCTGCTATACCTTAATTCTATTTAGACAGGTATTAGCTAAGGTTTAATATTTAGTGAATAATCTGCATTTTAAAAGGTCATTAAAATAGGATGTATGTATCATGTATCATGAATGTATGCACGATAACATATTTAAGAGCCAATTTTCAGGTGGATCGATATGGCTTCTGCATGTGCACACACAAACACCTGCATGCATGCTGTAAACATTTAACATCTGCACACACACTTCAAAAAGAAACAGCACTGGATGAGCACGTCCTGCTCTCCTGGCCAAAGCCTGAGTCACAGTCTGAACAGGGGAGTAAACTGAGGTCTTACACCCAGCATGTTCCAATATCAGGAAGGGCTATGACAATTTAGCCTTAAGTGCTTGCAATTAGAGACAATCACAGGAACAGTGAACACCAAGGGAGTGGGTAAATTCTCCATCAATTGGAGTCCTTAAATCAAGATTGGATGTCTTTGTAAAAGAGATGCTCTAGTTCCATTACAAACTTGGGCTCAGTGCAGGAATCATAGGGTGAAATCTATGGCCTGTGTTATGGAAGGGGTCAGAGTAGATGATCAAAATGGTCTTTTCGAGCTTTAAAATCTCTGGGCATGTCTATACTGCAATACAACACCCATAGCTGGCCTGGTTCAGCTGATTTGGGCTTGTGGGGCTTACGCTGCGGAGCTATAATACTGCAGTGTAGATGTTTGGGCTTGGGCTGTAGTCTGGGATCCCCAGCTCCAGCACAAGCCCAAATGTCTACACTGCAATTTTATAGTTCCACGAGCCCAAGTTAACTGACATGGGCCGGCCATGGATGTTTTATTGCAGGGTAGACATACCCTATGAGTCTGTAGTCCTTGTCTCCAGCTGGTTCTACATAACTAGCACCTAAACATATGAAAGGGCAAAAATCATGATGAAGTTTATTTTGTTCTGGACTCTACCATTACCTCTATTTATGGATCATATAAATACATCCAATATCAGCACCAAGAAGTTATTACATTACAGAGAATAATAATGCATGCAGAAAGTTTCCCGAGTACTGTCATTTCGCCAAGGCAATATTTTCACCAATAGGGTCCATTGATTTCCATACCGATATAGATAAATTGCAAATGAATGGTACATAAACTCTATGAAAGCCTGCCACTCAGCCATTAGACAAAGTTGTAGTTTTTAAACTTGTTTTTGCCAAATAAGCAGAAACCATTTGCCTTTAAAAAACCAGCAACACTTAAATACAATAGCTACGAACAAAACAAAACCCTGGATAGCCCTGGGTTATGTGTTTTATTTTTTATCTCTATATCAAGTACTCACATTTCATGTACAGCAAAACACTTACCTAGGTCTGCATAGTTAGACTTGCAAAATTGCTTGCGTCCACAAAAGTACAACTCAAAGTCAGGTTCATTTGACCTGCGTAAAGTGTATCCATTTTCGAGAGCAGCAAACGCATCACAAGTATAGCGGTAGGTGATGAAACCATAGCTGTCTCTGTAATTGAAAAATACAATTGGGAAGAAAAGTTAAAAAGTGTTAATGCACATCAACGTAACCCTTTCCTGAAAGCAGGAACATACTGGTGCTACTGTAGTGCAAATGCCAAAGCTACTGCATCCATTTATCAGCATGATTGTCCTGTCATGCAGCTAAATACTTATTTCTGGGACAGGAAATCTCAACTAGCAACATTAATAAATAAGGATGAAAGAAAATAAATAAGGTTTTGAACTCAGCATGTCATCTGTCACAGCACTTACACTGGTAACGCCCCTATCAGTGATCTTACTGTCATACTTTTTTTATATATAGGGCAGTTTTTAAACAGGAAATAGCCTTGAAAGTTCTTACCCATCATCCCGCAGATGTACTGTACACTCCTCAATTTCACCAAAAACTTCAAACCGGTCCCTCAGTTCTGTTCGGGTGGTATCAGCTCTGATTTTACCCACATACATCACACGACGTTCTTCCTGTGGAGAAGGAAGAAGAGGGACTTTTTATGATAGGTGCAGTACAGATGATATATATTTACATATATAGGGGTGTGTTGGGGCTGCATAATGATGGTAGTATAGTTAGAGGTGGAAAAGGCCTACTAGATCCATCCCCCTGCTAACAGCAATATTGTTCTCCGAGGAAGGACATAGTAGATATTTAAATGGTATTATTACATGTGACAGGTCGTGTGGTCCAGGGGATAGTGCCCCAAATTAGGAGTCAGGAGACCTGGGTGCTTCTATTACTGTCTAGGCCACTGTCCATTATGTGACATGGAACATCTCTCTATGCCTCTGCTCCACTCCAGTCCTCTGTCTGTCTGTCCATTTAGACTGTAAGCTCTTTAGGACAGGGACTGTCTCTTAGTATGTGTCTGAACAACACCAAGCACAATGGGGACTCAATCTCAGTAATAAAAATAATAAATAACAATCATGGCAATAATAAAAATACATTCTAGACACGTACACAGCAGACCTAACTAAGGGATAGTCAGCATTGCCACCATAATCTAGTTTTTAGTGATTTATAACCTAAAAATGAAGAAAGACCTGTTCTCAGCCTGAGACTAGAGACAATTTCTAATTACATGAGTGGTTTCTTTGAGGAAGCAAAATAACATATTTCTTATAGTTACAGTTACATTTTTGGTTTATTAGCAAAAATGTTGAAACATTGTTATTCAATTGTAACAGAGGGTCCTGTGGCACCTTTAAGACTAAGAGAAGTATTGGAGCATAAGCTTTCGTGGGTGAATGCCCACGAAAGCTTATGCTCCAATACTTCTGTTAGTCTTAAAGGTGCCACAGGACCCTCTGTTGCTTTTTACAGATACAGACTAACACGGCTACCCCTCTGATACTTATTCAATTGTGTAATTTTGCAGGCACTAATGCTGACTGGTATGTTGTTCTTTGGTACTTGGAACAAAGGTACCTTTCAAACAGTCCAAACTCCAGCCTTAGGTCCATATTATACCCCCATAAGCTAAAATCCATGACCGAGTGACCAAACCTAGGAAACTCTGGGAGTTTCACTTGATGGATTTTCTGACTAACGCTTCACTCAGGACAGAGGGAATTAGCGAGTTGCAGACGATGACAGGTGGAAAGAGATTGCCAAATTCCCAGATCCCAAGGTCCATAGATCCCAAGGTCCACAGGGCAAAGAAGCACTAGCCTTGCAGCTTCTCCCAAGCAGCACAGTTCTTTGAAGAACTCCTGTAGTGTCTAGGAGCTCTACTCATGGACCAGGACCCCACTGTGCCAGGTGCTGTTCAAACACAGAAAAGATGGTCCCTGATCTACAGAGCTTACAATCTAAGTCTAAGACAAGATATAAAAGATGGTTATAGATAGACAGATGGGAAACAGTATTAGTCCAGCAAGATAGGTCATGGTCTCTCCACATCAGTAGCCTAACCATTCTCAAGTTTTTGGCTTTTCCTACCCACATGTATGTCCAATATCCTGTCTCAGAGCCAATTCTCTGCTACAAATTGGCACAGTTCTACTGTTAATGGAACACCACCAATTTACACTAGTAGAGAATTTGACAGCAACACAGCACAAAGAAATTAATGCAATTAAGAGAAGCATTAACTTGCCCATAGATAACCATGGGATTACGAGGGGGACACTCTATGAACAGCAGCTGCTTCTTGGTCCTATACTCAACCTCTAACTCCAGGATGTCCAACCCAGATCCATGGTCATGCAGAAGGTGGAGAAGTGAACAGAGGGTTTTCTGTTAACTATGAGGGATTTGAGAAGCGTGCAGCAGAGGTCAGCACCCCAACCTCCTTCCTCTCCTCTCTGCTTGCTTTCAGTATGATTGGGCATGAGGAAGCACAGACACCCCACCCCCAACCCACAGACTTTAAAAACAGTAAAGACTGCATATGCACAATAATTACTTTCCAGACTGTCTTACCAAATAGAGGATGTAACCGCACTGAAACACTTGATAAGAAACAATTCCACTGACACTAGATATTAAACCTAAATGACTGGCCAGATGGAGTATAATATAACATATCAAACTGACTAATGCACGTCATCTGAGATACTACATTTTGACTGAAAAAACATAATGTATCACACACTGATGCTGAGATTGTTATGTAACAATGTGATGGAAATAACTGTTGCACACACTTTCGTGAGACTGAGTAAGGATGTGTGTGCAGGGTTGTTGGGTTTTTTTTTGTTTTTGTTTTTTGTTTTTTGCCCTTTTATCTTTAAGATAATTGTAAAAAACCAAAACTGAACAATTAAAAAAAAATCTTGCTAATGTATCATTAAGGGAATAAGTTAAAACTACAAAATGAAGGAAATTCAAATGTAAAGCTGAAATGTACCATATGCCCTTCAATATGTAGGCACAACAAGATGTTCTCATTAACTGTTTGTTTAAAGGGGGTGCCTGGGTGTCTAAGTATTAGAGAGAATAGGGCTCATTTCAGCATTGACATTGGCTTGGCTGGCTTTTGTTGATTTAAATGTGATTATAAGGAGATTATTTGTAATCTCATCTCATAAAGACATATACCTTTAATAACAGGAGCTACACGAGCATAACAAGATTACAACATACTCCTTTTGTTTTATAAAAAGTAACACACACAAGTTCGTATGTACACATTAAATATGCCCTGTATTGCACTTGTTATAGGAGATGATGTATGCACTGGGGCACTGGAAAATTACAGAGGAAAGTTTTTTGTTTTAATATGGGCAGAGAGAAATGTGCAGAAAACTCTAGAAAACACTGCCAAGCTTTTCACCCCAGTCTGCAGATCATTTACCTTGCATCACAAGCTCTGAGTATGGTTCAATGATTTGCCAGTTATATGAAGAAATGCCCTGCCAACCATCTCTGGTCCAACATGCCTGGTCCTCCTTTGGATTTAATTTAAGATCGCCTTCCTGCTTTTTATCCTGTCCTCAGAAAAACTAGCTTACTGACCGTGTGGCTAGGAAAACTTGTAGATCTATAAATAAAATGTATGGTTTCAAATTTAAAAAGCTAGTGAGGCCAGCATTCCTAGTGTGACCAAGCTTTCCTTACTGCAGTCAGAGTGAGACCCAGGTTTGCCCTCTGCATGTCCAGTTTGGCCAGGACTCCCATCCTATGCTGAGCTTTCTCTTGCCTCCCAAACACTCTCCCCCACAAACTTTCTTCCTTCCACTTGAACTCTCTCCCTCATTCCCAATTGTCAGCTTTGCAAGGAACAAAGTTTTTCCATGCCAGGCTCTTCTGCCCACTGCCTCCTGGGCTGCTGCTGAGTGACTTCTGGGCGCGGTGTTTACCAAAGGCAGTAGTGCTAGAGGAAGCCATGCTCAGCCATGTCTCTCCCTGCTGCTTCTCTTTCCCCTTCGTGCACTGCTGGTGTGCTTGCAGCAGTGCACTGGGAAAGGCTCATACAATGCTGCTCACCATGTCCTTCCAAGATGGTCCATGTTTGCCCTGGATTAACAAAACACTGGTCCACCCTTTTTAGGGTGTGGCCTGCATGCAGTTCTCTGAAACCCACATAATGCTACATCATCAAGTATATGTAAAGCTGTTTACACAAACTCAGGCAGTACAATGGGAGACCAAAGGGTAAATCTGAACTCTTTTCACCATTTCCTGAGCCTGTCTGAAGGATCTGCTGTTTCCCCAAGAGTGGGTGGAAAGTAGGTTACAACCCTATCACTACCCTGCCTCTCATGGTAAGTGATCTGCAAGTCAGTTTTAGTACAAGATAATAAAGGAGCTCATCCTTATAGCTGCAGGCAAAGCCCCCATTTGAAAGTGCAATGGGAATGGTTAGATTGAGAAATTAAAAAGAAAAAAAAAAGTTGGGAAAATCTCAACTTTCTTCCAACCCAAGCAGGGTCACGAGGGAGACCTGCTTTGGAAAGTGAATCAGCGAATAAATGCTGCTGTAGGGAAACTAGTGTGGCAAAAAGGAGAGCACAAAGACTTGAAAAGAAAAAGTGTCCTGTGTGGTTTTTGATTTCCATGTTTGCAATGGTCCAACAATGCACTTAGGTGAACTGTAGGACAGTGGGCAAAAAAGAGTGATTGTTGATAGCACTTGTTCTGTGTTTGTACAATGAGGTAGAGCCACTAGGTGCTACTGCAATACAATAATAAATGGTAATTATCAGGAGGAGGGGCAATGGAAAATCATTGAGACAAAAGAAACCGTGAACCTCTCACCACTGGGGATTTAGGCAGTGTTTGGTGTGTTTTAAAGAAGTCAAATATTCATTTATAAAAAGGTCTCCCTCTTGCCTTCATGTTGCAAAGCAATGTATTTGATCTAAAATGATGCTTTCCTTTGTACTCTCCCTGAGTCTATAAGTTCTCTGGGGCAAGGGCTCTCCTGAGATTTGTGTCATGTCCATTGTCAGCACTTAAGAAATGAGAAGTAAAGATGTTAGAGTAATTTTCTTGTTTCGGCTTTCAAAGGGGCATTGTGTTATCCCGATTCCTTGCCCACAGATTGTGCAGGTTGCAAATGAGGGGAGACCGAGAATTCTACAGAAAATCAGCATAGCAGCAGCAGCACAGATTTATAAACGCTAGGCTGCTAATCACATGGTTTAACCTTTTGGTTCTAAGACATCACTTTAGTGGTGCGTCAAGAGCTGCTGAAACATCAAAGGGTTTCAATGTTTCTAGAGTGGTAATGATCTGAAGGCTGGCTCTGTGTTCCATCACACCTGTAGCTCTACAGCCTTTTCAAGCTTCCTCTGCAGTACAGCTAGGCCTCCGGGCCACCACTGCTCTCAAGCCTTTGCCTTTTTGCTATTTCTTCCCCCTCACTGATGACATGAAACTTCTTCCCACGCATGCTGGGTAGCACACTACAGAGTTGCCACTCTGTTCTTTGGCCAATACAATGTCTCTTCTGTGATGTTCACCCATCTGCTAATTCCTCTCACTACTTAAGCTTTGCTACCCCAGCCACAGATTCCAGGAATGTAAAGCGTTAATTATCAGTCTGAAACCACAGCTTGAGAATTATTAAGCATGTAGGAATATAGGCTGTGGTGGCAAAAGCCTCTGCATCAGCTCAGAAATTACCTGCAACTGCTCAGAGGAATCAGGTGCATCTGAAACTTCATGGCACGTCACTTGTTTTGGTTTGGATTCTTAGTTCCCTGTATCAACTGTTGCAGGGCACCTCTACATTGCAGCAGGAGCTGATTTTCAGTTTGAGTAACATACTGCTGCTAGTTGTAGCAGTGAGGACATGGCAGTGCAGCCTTCAGCACAGGCTGCACACGTGTGCCTGACACACACACACACCCTCCTAAGTTAGATACTTCCATTGGTAGCCTGCACTGAAGCCCTACTGCAGCATCCTCACTACTATTTTAATGATATAGCCAGTGCTTAATTGGTAATGAAAGAAGTGCTGGACTCAAGCAATTTTTTTTACTTTCATAACTGATGCAGCAAGCCCAGAGGTGCTGGGGCTATGAACTGCCAAGCCTGGCAAGTCCTGGCACAAATTAAGCACTGGATCTAGCTAGAAGACAGCTAGCACAGGTATGTCTATGCGAGCTGCAAATTGCACCCCTGGCTGCAATGTACCCTTATAGTTGTGTACATGTACCCTTAGAGTTGTGCCTCAAATGTCATGATGGAGGGGTCTTTATTGTGATAATTTAGAAAGCTGCCACTTAGCATTATTAAGTGATTTGGATACATCTTGTTAGCTAAAGAGGGCTTCAACTATTGTTCTATGAATACACACACAGTAAAATTCTGACCCCCCACTGAGTTTTACTATTGATTTCAATGAGGCAAGGATCTCACTCCAGGTAGATAAAACTTGTTTACAAAGCATATCATTATACCACTCCCTAGAATACCTCCTTTTACAATAGCATTAATAAAACTAATAAACTCCATTTAAAAAAATACATATTATCTCAGGCCACCATTTTCACACTTGGTTGCCTAAAATTAAGACCTAAATCCATATTGAGGCACCCAAATAAGTGGCCTGATTTTCAGGAGGCTGAACTTCCCATTAACTTCAATGGGAGCTGAGGAGGCCCCTCATTTTGAAAGTTAAGCCACTTTTATTTAGATGGTCAGATATGAATTTAGGTGCCTAATTTTAGGCATCCATGTTTGAAAATGTTGGCTCACAGTTTTAGTCAGCCTCAACCTGGCCTCAGTTTCTGCATGACCAGATTGAATGGACAACCATTTACACATACAGTCATCACACAGGAGTACGAACAGGCATCAAGATTTTGGAAACAAGTATCTTCAGTATTTTGTGGCTAAAATATATATTTGCATCTGCCAAGATGCTAACTGCATGTACAGACTGTTGGCCATGTGCAATCAGAAGGCATTTTTGCACATTTGGTTTTGACAGATTAAATTACCCGATTCATGTGTCTTTTTTCCCCCCCTTCTAGGTGCATTTATACTGCTATACCATTTAGGCTGACTCTGTGTATTGATCCATTAATACCTGCCCGGATTTAGCTCAATCATACCTGCTGCTACCCAGTCCTATGCAACCTCCTGCTGCCTCGTTAGCACTTCTCTTGCAGTCAGCTCCTGAGATCCTGGCTCTGCGTCTCTTGTGGAGAAGAGACATCTGTCCAGTCCAACCTCAGTAGCATGAGACAGTGAGCTGGAGCCTAATATTTCAGGAATTTGTATTTATATGGAAAACATGGATCTGTCCTTGCAGAGTTAGAAGAGACTCAACAGGAAGTTGGGGAAACTCCCCAAGGTGGAGGACAAAGCAACCTTAATTTGGGGGTAGGTGGGAAGAGAGTCCCAAGGAAAGAATATGAAGGAAAGATTGTTGTTGTTGAAGAGGGAATGAGGAGAGTCTCTCAAGAGAGAAGATGATAGAAAAGAGCTTTCTAAGGAGAGGAACATTAGAGAGGGGGGACAGAGAGACCAGGGTAAAACCTTGGCCCCATTGTGCCATTGACTTCAATGGGCAAGGATTTCACCCCCAGTGCTCATTCATACAGGGGAGGAAATAACCTGCTTTCATTTTTTACCGTTTTTTAATATAAAGCTTGTGATGGTGACAAAAAATTGATAGGATTCCATCCTCTGCTGATGCAACATACACAAGGGCTCTATGTTTTTATTATGCTGCATTTATGGGTATTTTAACAGGATATAATTTGCCACACTACTAGATTATTTTAGTACTGATTTATGGATAAGTACACACTAGGTGCTTGCTTTCTTAATGGAGTTTTGATTTTGAACTATCTAAAATTCTTCTAACATACAGGAAATGCAGCTGGGGATACCTAGACTTCATTTTCATTTTCGTCCGTCCCCCCTCCCTCCCCCGCACAATGTAACCTTTCACAGCCTCCTCACTTGACTGCTGCTGGCCTATGAGAGAACAAAGGTGTTTGCTGTTTTAAGTTACATACATTTTTCTATGTACTCTGCTGCATGATTCAGTACTTCTGACGGCGGTATATTTGAGTTTCAGATAAGCCCTGTACCTAACAAAGAAGTTCAGGTGAGAGTTACAGCTACTGAAAGTTAGTGCTCTTCTCTGAGTAGCTACAAGCCTGATATTTTACAAATGAATAACAACAGCTAACTCTTATGGAGACTGATCCAGGGTGAAGTCAATGGGCTTTGGATCAGATCTTCAGAGCACATTTCATCTATAGATCTCAAAGCGCTTTACAAAAGACGTATCATCAACATTTTACAGCTGGGGAACCTGAAGCACAGAAAAGTAAAGTGATTTCCCCGTGGTCACCCAGCAGGGCAGTAGTAGAGCTGGGAATAGAATCCAGGGCCCCTGAGTCCTTGTCCAGTACTCTAACCACTAGCCCACACTGCTTCCCTTCATTGCAGTTTCTGTGGCCTGAGCTCAATGTTTAAAGCCCCCAGCAGTGTAAGGAGAAATGTGTCAGCGCTGCAGTCAGTTGAATGCGTAAGTGTCTGATACAAAGCCACTGAAAACAATGGAAAAACTTCCATTGACTTCAATGGGCTTTGGATTAGGCCTAGAAGAGTGCTGTGAAAACCTAAAGGAGCCCAAATTGTGCAGGTAGAATAGGGCAGAGTAATTGGAGGGGCAGGATATGGAGGAGCAGTAGGAAGAAGGCAGAATGGAAAGAACAGGAGAACGAGTACAAAAGTAGGGGACACTAGGACAGGCCACCAAAAGGAGAGGACCGGGGAGCCAGGCTGAAAGCAGCCCCCACAAGCAGACCATCATACAATGACAGCACAGAACCAGAGAAGACAGATACTGTCCATCCCTGCTGGATCCATCCTACTACCCTACTGCTACAACACTGCTACCAATCCCAGCAACAATGCCCTTTGCCCTTGTCCCATGTGTCCAGGGCACTTAGGATAGAAAAAAAGTCCCACTGCATCAGGTATTTTGAAGACTTTGAAAAAATATTTAATTAAATAGCACTTGTTCATTAGAAAAGGGCCAGTTTCAACAGTTGCTATAAAATCTCTTAAAATTAATAACGTCATAGACAGAAGAAAGACCGAGCTGGTGTGTTTGTCATTAAGGGCCCAATTTGCCCTCCCCCAACAGAACTATACTTCAGGCCTTCTGGGTACAGTTTTGAATACCATGAAGACACAAGTTTTAAGACGTGCACTTATCGATACCTATTATTACTTCTTGTGAAAGAAATCGAAATGCTGGAGTACATACTTGTGTCACATTGTTGGCAATTATTGGTAGATGATGTACTGTATCAGATGCTGCTTCTCTAATAGATTAATATATTAATATGCATTTTTCTGATGAAGAGATGGGACCAATGCTTAATATGCTACTTATTATCTGTGACAAAGCTTTGTCTAGTAAAGCCTCACTGTTTGTTGACTGTGAATAGATTTGAAAGTTACAATTTGTAGTGTCTTTAAAAAAAATAATTTGTACAGTCAAAATGAAAATTGAAATGAAAACACATATTAGCCTAAGAGATCAGAATTATTAAGGAATGTGTGCCAAGAGATTTTTGTGTGGATTTTGTTTGTTTTATTTAAGGAAAAGAGAGAAAGATGCTGCAGTTTTAGCATTAGTAATCTATCCCCAAACCCCCCCACCCCAAAACCTCTTTCAAAGTGAAAATTATCTTCACAGTGCTTACAATTGCTTTTTGTCTCTGCCTCTCCCTTTGTTTGGCCCTTTCAGATTCCCGTTTTTCATACTCTTTGCGGTATTCTTCCCTTTTGAGTCTTTCATGCTGATATTCCTCATAGCTGTCATATCTAGGAAACATAACTTAATCATTAAATTTGTCAAAGTAAAATGAATAATACAATTTCTGGAGCATCTCATTATCTCAGAAGAACAGAATAAAAAGTGAGCCAAATACAAACAAAACATGCTACCTGGGTCTACAACTATACGGTGATCTGGATCGTGATCTTGCATATAAAGGAGAACTTCTGTATGCTCGATGTCTACAGTGGCTGGACTCATAATAGTAACAAGATCTGTAAGAAAGAACACAAAAGGATATTTGCTTCTGTTATTTAGTATAAGTCTATTGACACCATGTTCTTACGAGCTACATATTACTTGAATCTACAATTTCTTTGAAGCAACCAGTGAGATTTTCTAGTGGCAGTTTGTGATCTCATAGTTAACTTAGGAGCCTTGGAGTTCTGTGTTGTGTTTTGTAGTATCCCTTATTCATGCTAACACAGAGCACCAAGTCAGCCAGTGTGAACTTTATCTTATATGGATTGCAACTAGATTGGCACACAGCAGATTTGCAGAAAATGGAAACAGTTAGCTAAGTAAATTTCTCACTGACTGCTCTGTTTATGGTCTGACTGTCTCCACTAGGAGTATTCAACATTGGCAAGTTTAAAGGACAATGGCAACAAGTGTTTTGTGTCACAATCCCATTATCTTCAAGATTAATGATCTGAAAGGCAATAAGAGGAGCTTCTCTAGATTCAGCTGCTTTTGGATTTATTTTCCTTCATGTCCATTATAAATACATTTGGATTTCTCAGACAGTACCTGGAAGAGGATCTGTTACATGGCGACCTTGATCTCGATCGGGAATATGGAGAACGGGAACAAGACCTGTGCTGAGGAAAGGACATTGATCTAGAGCGTATCCTTTGGGATCTTTGAGAAAATAAGGATTTGGGTGGAGACACTGAATCTCTGCATGGAGAGTTAAAAGAAGAGCAAGAAGGCGATACATCAAATAATGAATAGGCTTCTGTCCCATCCCAAGGGTAGCATAGTTTATCACTTTCATCTTCACTGTCATCAAAGAGGCCATCCATAGCTAGTCCTGAAGTTATAAACATAGGTAGTTTGGAGAATTGTTCATTACTATAATCACTGTCCCTCAGTTCACTGGCCTTATCTGCCTCTTCATCAAAAACAGCTTGGCTGGGGTGACCAAAGTGCTTATTCAGTTCGGCCCGGATATCCTGGTCTTGGAGCTGTTTTCGGCTGCTAGAGTGGGAACCCTGCTTACTTGCCTGTAAAGTCTCTCTCTTGTAATACTGGTCTTGTTCTAAAGAAGAACAAATCTGACACTGCCACCCAGGTGCAGAATCTTTAAATTCTTGTTTTCTGGAGTCCTGAAGTTCCTGGGATATTTTAATGTGTATTTCGGTTTTTGAATTCACAGATTGACAGTAGTCATGGTCACCAAACAGCCGCAAACTAGGCCGTTTTGTCTTTCTCTCCTCATGTCCACTGGACAGTACAGTTGTCTTGCTAAGCTGTGCATACAGCTCAGACTGTTCTGGACTCTTCTTGATTGTGTTATGTCCTTGAGAACTGGAAGACTCACTGTAGCGGGGCTTTTTTGAGGGTGGTACAATAGTCTTGCATGATGACTTCAGCTTGGGTGAAGTCCTGAAAGGATTATCTTGGTTGGCTTTGTGAGGAGGGGTTGTAGGTGGAGTTAGGCCTAAAAAAAAGAGAGAGTTTTAAACAGAGAAAAATGCTTTTCCAGAAAGCACAGATTCTTCTTCTTTGAAAAAGAAATTAAACCAAGATTCCCTTCCCATGGCCTGAAAAAAACAACTTGCTTTCTTTAAGTACCTCTGTAACCATAAATTGACTTTACTAGGATGTTATGCACCAGCAATAGTATTTAGAGTTTTGGACAGAAATGCTAACAACGTCAGCAAATATTAACATGTTGCCCCAAGGTCTTCAATATTATTTTTGTCACTTTTTTTACAAGTACATCTACTACTCACTTTAATGTTGTGTGTGTGTGTGCGCGCGCGCGTGTGTATGCTGTGTGTGTATCTGTATACAGAGAGAGATAGAGTCCTGCAGTAGCTGCAACTGTATTTATTACATAAGATGTATACTGAGGAAGTTACTTTTAGCTTTCACACAGTTTGTTTTTCCCCCCAAACCAAAGAAGTCTGTCCTGAGGCCAAAGAAATTAACAGATGAAAACCTGGATGAAAGCCAATCTGGAAAAATGAAATGAATGCTACCAAAGTAACTTCTGTAATGCACAGTGCACTAATGCAAGGAACTACAGCAACTATACGACTTGACTGCAATGATTCTTTGTCTCCACAGTTCATTAACTTAGTAAACCATTGCTAATGTATGTATAATACATTCTTGTAAGCATAACTAATACATTTTGCCTAAAATGTGGTTCTGCAGCAAAAACCTAAGTGAACTGTACCAATAAATATTGCAGCCGCAATGAGCCATTCTATTTAGAACTAAATATTCGTGGAGTGTCATGAGGTGGAGAGACTGAAACTTACCTGAGTTTATCAACTAAACACATACGTAAATAAAGACTAGATAAATGTCATGTCAGTAACTACCAGGTTTTTCCACAGCACAATGATAATTTATTAAGTTACATTTCTAGACAGAGATGAAAATTTAAACATAACTGTAATCCTTAAAAAGCAGGGAGCCAAAGCTACATCCTACAGCTAATTTTACAATATTTCTGTGCAGAGAAAGTGTATTGCTCTCAAAGTTTCCTTCAGACTTCATACAAGGAGACATTCACATTGCATAAAAGGACAACTGTGTTCACAAATCTAGAACAATAGTAAATCGGGGCTCTTGTTCAAGAAAACGTTACTATTCAGGAAAGCACTTCAGCACATGCTTAACTTAGCATGGATTTACATCTCATTGATTTTCCTGTGACTTAAACATATGCTTACAGATAAGCATGTGCTGAAGTGCTTTCCTGAATCAGAGCCAGAGATAGGAAAATATCGCAAAGAGAGACAGAAAAAATATACTAGATTGCCTAGCCCATCCCTTACACCAACTCTGAAGCCAATGCAGTGTACTTTCTAATGCTGTCCAGCCCAGTTTTAAAATACCCAAGCAATGGGCCTTCCATCACTTCCCTAGGGAGAATGGACAGGGAATGTGAATACAGTTTGAGAAAATGCCTATTTCAAATATGGGCAGAGTTTCCTCGTTTTGTATTTTTAACCATACAATGGAGCTCAGCAGATCAATACAAATGGAACATGTTTTATAGCAGTTTGCAGCAAAGAAGGAAAAGCCTCCATCAACGCATAGTGCTCTCTAAGGGACATAAATGGAGACTGGGAGTCCCACTGCATTAGCGGCAATGAATCTGCTCCAGAAAACAAACAAACAAAAAAAACCAGATAGGAACGGCAAGACATGAATACCTGATGCAAAAGAAAAGCCTGATTTTGTCTGAACATTTGAAAATAATGTTTATGAACTTTCCATGTGTACTAAGGCCTTCCTCTAATGCTATCAAGGGCAATGAGTCCTAATACACAAACACTGGCCCTCAAGTTAAAGCTGCCTCAGCAAACTGCTTAAGTTTTAAATTCATGATCGGTACAACTATCCCCTTCAGTTCACATCTTCCATTTTCTCCTCCTCTTTGCCTACCCACTAACAAACTAGCCAAATGGCCAATTACATGTGCACGCTGAATATTCCAGATGGGCTAATGTCAGCTGGGTAAATTGGAGAGAACAATTCCCTTTGACATTCTACACCACCATTTCTGGATTAAAAATAATGACTCAGAATCAACAAATAATTAATGAGTAAATACCATTACTTTAGTCAAAATTCACAAGGAGCATTTTGATTTGTAAAATTAGACACCCCATGAATGACTGAATTTTTATATTTATTAAAAATAACAACAACCCCAAATGGCCCCTTCAGGAAGAATGACCTGGGAGAATATTTATCCCCATCACTAGTTGCTGTTTTTCTCTAAACACAAGCATTTCACTGTCAGCATTTGAAATATTTACTTACTTTTTATTTTTTACCAAAACAAAAACTATTTATACTGTAACATACCAAAAAAAATCATTTCTGCATTCTTCCTTTGTTAAACTGGCCCTGTGTGAGCACTGGCTTTACGCACAGCGTAACTGCTTTCAGGAGTAGTGATGTTGATACAACCACAAAGGAGACCAAGGCTCGGTGTAGAGAAGACCCTAAAAGTCCAGGTGCTGAGCCTAGCTACTGGAGTTTCTTTCACCTGTAAAAACACGCTGGAACTGTCCTGAAGAACGGTTTCCTCACGGCATTTTGGCACCTGTCCTTCTGCTCTTGGACAGAAGCAGAAGTGCACAAGTGAGCATAAATGAAAAATAAATTGTTCAAAAAGTTCAATGGACATTTGAAACCTGAATAAAAGGTTTGTGTTTTAGTTTGCAGCAAAGCTTGGAGTTGGCTTTTGTTTTGTCTGTGTCACTGCTGAATTCTCCACCTCTAAGCCCCTCCCATGCTCAGCATCCAAACCGCTAAACTTTGAGAAAATTAATTCCGTACTTATTCGTCATCAGTGTCACCTTTGCTCATCTTTACACAGTAATCTTAATTTCACACCATGATCCTAAATCAGTAGTGCTAAAATATTCTCTGACCTTTGGATTATTTCATGCACGCTGATTTCTTTGCGAATGTGTACATTTGAGTGTTGACAGTACAAAGTATATTCCGGGCTCTCTTTTGAACTTAGCAGGTTTTGACAGATTTATGTAAGGACAGATGGCCATTACAGGCTGAAGGCTGACAAGAGGCAGTTCAGAGCATTGTTAACACACTTGCACAAACTCTCAGCAGTGCAGCACTGTGCAGAATGTAATTCAGACTATAGCTTTTTTATTGCTGCCTATTTTCTTTTGTCAAAAGAGCCTGCTGTGCACAGCAACAAATGGCTGCCATTACCCAGAATGTAATGGGTGTCAGACAAATCACGTAACACAAACAATCAAGAGTATGTAGGTCATATTTCAACAGAGCACAACCTTAGCAATATTTATGATTACTGCATTGAAATGTGCTCTATAATAAACAAGTACCTCTACATCACTCACACTTATGTACTTCTGCACAGCAAATCTGTTAGAAGTGGTACATACGCTACAATCATCCCCTTTAAACAGTCTTTTTTTTTTTTTTAAGTCAAAGGCAAGTATTTTTTTCATGACATGCTATAAAACCATTTTCTTTGTAGGGACTTTTCTTTAATTGAATGGCTTTGGAAAATGGTAACTTTGTACTTTGCCTCGCTCCATCTATATACTATGAACTCACTCAATGATCTCTGCTTTAAAATAGTGTATATGCCAAATGAGCACCACTTCTTATATCTGTGCGACAACAGACTTTCATATGTATGCCAGCTCCGCCAGCTCAGCTCAGTGACCTGTTTTACAGAAAAGTCTGTGAGGACAGGCAGAAGTTTTCATATCACCTAGATGCATTCCATGAGCTGCAGTAAAGAAAACTTAGCAACTCATTTGGCTCAGCGAGGTTTATCAGAATAAATTAGGGGAATACATTTACAGTAAATGTCACATCTTGACTTTTTAAGACTCATTTACAATGCTGTTTCCTATAGGCAGCAAAATCTAATGTTACTGTTAGCATTTAAATGTTTGATGATGCTTCTGCTTGTTGGTATATTTTTGGAGCCTTCACATCCTTCAGGAAATGCATCTCGATGAACCTTTGTACAAGCGCACTGAGGTTCTGAGGGTTATTAAAAATGGATTCCTTTATACCTTATGAGTTTGAAAATGGGATTATCAAGAGAAACATTATTTAAGGCCACTTAAAGCACTGAATGCAAGATAATAGCCTGATTCAGTAAAATAATCGGTAGAGCTTTCGTACAGCACAAGACTGCAGAAGCCAGGAAAATATAATAAAATTAAATAGCCATCATATAATAAAAAACTACATGCTTGTTGAGCAGTCAGTTTAATCTTGTTGTCACTACCGCAGAGGATAAATATAGACCCTGAAAATATCTAATAATTTACTAGATTTTATTCCCTCTGGACTAATATCTCTCTTTCTCTGTCTCAAGTACCAGAAATCATTTTGAGGCCAAACAAGTTTTTGCCTGGTAGAATTTAAGTATTTGTTCTGACAACCAAGCGTCTGCTCAGGTCTAGCGATGGGTGAATACTGGGGTTTGCAAAAATGCATGTGAATTCCAAATCACTATTCAATCTCTGTTCACACACTTTTTTGTCAGATTTTCTGAGTGACCAAATTTTGACTGCATGAAAATTTTGGGGAGAGTTTTTACTCACATAAATACAGGGATTTGTGTGTAAAGGAGTGTCATCATTCTGCAAGTGTTCACTGAGCCACCCCTTGATATAACTTATACAGTGGTTTTGTGCTTTTGGGACAGAGCGTGTTAGGAGGCAGGGAGAGTTGAGAAAGCCATTCATTTTCAAAAAACCATAAGCAGCAGTGGCCAGATACTGAGGCATGGGGATCAGCACCTGGGAACGACTGCCCTCTGCAATCACTTCTACACACAGCATAGGTCCCCAAGCATACCCCAACAGTCACTTGATCCACACATCTGTGGTTAACAAAGGGCTGTTGACAGGGAGGAATTCCTCAACCATGATAATGTCAGAGGAAATTGGGGATAGGGGAGGAAGCACCAGAGCTTGTCAGGAAGGCCCAGGCCACAGGTCCTTTGACCAGTGAGCAGCATAAAGCAGAGATGTGGCTTACCACTGGGTGTTGCTTTTGCTTGGCAGAAATGAGTCATGGATAGGAGAGAGCAAGAGCTTCCAGTAGTTGAGTGGCTCCTGAAGACAGACAGGGGTAATGCAGAACCAGCAACAGCCAATGAGGAGGGAACAGAACCTGCTTACACGGGTCAGGCTTATTTCTGGCCTATCTGTATGATACTGCAGAAGCAGGGACTGCTAGGCATGATGCCCTATGCCCCACTCCTGTTCGAGACCTAGCGAAAGGGGCTCTGCTGCTCCTTGTTGCTGATGATGCTGGGGAGGTGGCTCCTGCCGCTGGTTCTGCTGCCAGTCAGGAGGATTGTGCTGATTATGGTGCTGTTGAGCTGGATACTGTTGCTCCTTCTGATGACAATCAGCAACAAGAGTCTTCATGTGCTGCTACAGCTCGAGCTACTGCTACTCCTGCTTCTAGCTGAGCAAGATTCTCCTTCTGCTCCTAGGATTGCTAGAAGGTATGCTGCTAGTACACCCACGTGATCCTACTCCAGTTAAATGACTCCTGGTACATTTATACCCTGTTGCTCAGGGCCGGCTTTAGGCACCAGCGCTCCAAGCATGTGCTTGGGGCGGCACTTTCCAAGAGGCGGCACTCCGGCTCCTTTTTTTTTTGCTTGGGGAGCAAAAAGCCAGGAGCCAGCCCTGAGCAGAGGTGAGCTGCAGTGGTGGGGGGTGCGGGGAGGGCCGCAGGAAGTAACCCTGGGGAGGGGGGGGGCAGAGGAACCACTCCCCCCCACCAGTTCACCTCCGCCTCCTCTCCCGAGTGCGCCGCTGCTCCGCTTCTCCCCCCTCCCTCCCAGGCTTGCCTGGGAGGGAGGAGTAGGAGGGGAAATGTGGCGCGCCTGGGGGAGGAGGCGGGGCTGGGGATTTGGGGAAGGGTTTGGAATGGGGTGGGGAAGGGGCAGAGTTGGAGCGGAGCCGGGGGGTCGCAGGAAAATATTTTTGCTTGGGGCGGCAAAAAACTTGGAGCCGGCCCTGCTGTTGCTAGCTGACTGTACAGCTTTCTCCAGACTCCATAAGCAGCTCTGAATCAACAACTCAGTTTAGCCTTAGCATGAGCCGGTTTAACTCCACTGGAGTTGTTGCTGATGACACCACGTGGGGCATTTGACCCCCTGTATTTACTCTATACACTCCAGCACTCCACAGTACTTTGTGACATACACACAAAGTTCCTTTAAGAAACTATTTCATGCTTTACAATGTAGAATGTGTGTAATATGATTAAGGGCAGAGAGGTTTTATTGTTTTAACCAGCAATAAGCCTAGGGAGCAGTGATTTTAAGTAGCAATGGACTTGTTTAATTGTAGTGTATTTGGTGTATGTTCCAGGCTAAGAACCTCTTACACATGTGCTGTCTCCTCTAAAACCTTTTTTTTTTTTTTAAACTTCCTGGAGTTATATGAAGGTTGTAGGCAATATTGGAATTATAAAATGGAAATTATTTTTTCAGTTTTAGAATGGGAAAAAAAGTACATGTCTGTATAATATGCAGCCCCTTCTAAAGAACAATTTCATTGAGGTAAGAGAACAGTTTTTAATTCAATTTTACGTATGTGCGATGAACACTGATGGCTGGAGTGGGGAATGCTTTAACTTATTTATTTATTTATTTATTTTTCTAATGTACAGTTAATTCATTGGTGGGGGAACTGAAGCTGCTTTCAACAGAGAGATCAAGGCAGCTGCTATTTATACTAACATACTTTGTGCTTCGATAGTGCAAGCAACACCACTAATGGTCTTTTCAGTTCAGCAGTGAGATCAAGGCAACTACCATTTAAATTATAATAGACGGTGCTAGTGCTGTATAAGCTGACTGAGCAATGCAGTCATCTGGGTAGAATTTGGAGTTGCGAGGGTCTTTCTTTATACTACTGTTAAGTATTATTAATCATTACTGCTACTGTTATTTTTATTATTGATTAGGCCCTGACCCTGCAATGACTGCTCACTTACATTGTTATCTCTTCTTTGTGTTTTATGTGCTTGTACAGTACCTAGCACAGCAGGGCTGGGGTCTCCAGGCGCTACCACAATACATACAATAAATAAATAATAATACCCTGGAAAATGGGTCACTTCCACTCACCTGTCTGCACATTGTGTATGTACAAAAAGGCACAAATTAATACAATGAAACACAAAAAAAGGTGAATATTTGGAAGTAAGAGAGAAACAGCTATGATGTGGCACCTGGCAGGAGTGCTGCTAGGTAGTCTTCTCTGCTGTCTGTAAACCAAGTGTCAACTCCCAAGGCCAGTATTCCTCCTCTCTTTTTTGACCCCCTCCCCAGTCCACTTATTAAGTGACTGAAGTGACATGGTCTCCCGAAAAAAGGCAGGGTATATCCATGTTATAATGCTCTGGTTCACGTAGCTCAAGCAATGGTGGCACTTACCCATCAGCACATATAGTATTTTTACCTGTTAGTGCTACACGTGGTTGGATTGCATGAATATAGACTTTACTTTTTTCTGCTACACACAGAGGAGAATCAATGGAATGAACCTGGGAATACCAGAGCATTTCCAACTGTCATGATTTGTGGCACCATTACAAAACCTCAAGTCATATTGACTTCTTATTTCTGGCCAGTCTGCCAACGTGAAGTGCAGGCTGCTGATTTTCTGGGCTGGAATGGATGACAGCTTGCTCTTCGTAGAGCCATTTCAACAACTATCATGTAGAACTTCATCATGTCACCACCTCCTCCTTCGGATGGTGGCAGGAGAATCCAAGCCTGAACATAGCGTTGCTGCTGTGCCTCACAAAAGGTTGGTCTTGTCCTGACGTGCTTTGCAGTGATGATGAAGGTGATTCTGCTGGGCCTGAGCCATTCTGATGCTCACCTGGTTTCCATGAGTACACACTGTAGATTATTCTGGTTTTGCAAAGATATCTGATCTGATTTCATAAAGATGAGGTCCATTAGGAGGAGGGAAGGTGTCTTTTACATCATATAGCATCTTTGTTCAATGACTGGGTTCAATGGCAAAAGACTCCCACACACATGATTGTGCTGTTATGTGGATTACCAAGTGCTATATCCTGTGCTGTCTGGGTGCTATACTGCAGAAGTCAGATACCAGCAGCACACTATGGGGAGCTGTTCCTCCCTACCCACCAGTGCCACCTGCCCTGGGATGCTCCACTGAAAGAACCTTATGTTCCTTCTCTTCCCAAGAGATCAAATGTCACCATTCTAGAGATAAGGTGGTTGAGGTAATATCTTTTATCGGACCAAGCTTGTCTTGAAAACTCGTCTCTCTCACCAACAGAGGTTGGTCCAATAAAAGATATTACCTCACCTGCCTTATGTCTCTAATATCCTGAGACCAACATGGCTACAGCACCCCTGCATACCATTTTAGTTTGACATTACAATTAATTATTATTATTATTTATTTGTATTGCATTAGCACTGAGGAGCCCCGGTTATGGCCCGTGACCCCACTATACTCGATGCTATATAAACACAGAACCAAAACATGGTCTCCTGCCCTAAATACCCTTTTTCCCCTCACTTGAATAAGGAGAAACTAAGCCTGCAGATTATCAGGATGCCGCGTTTATGTTTAAATGCTGAATTAATGAAGCAGCTTCTAAAGAAGTGAAAGGATGACTTTGTGTGCATGAAATCAATAGTCCAAAGTGCTGTTACAAACTTAGAGCCAGACCCTCAACTTGTATAAATCAGCCTTTGACTTCAGTGGAGCTATACTGATTTACACCAGCTGTAGATCTGACCTTCATAGAACACTGCTACAGTTTAAGTAATTTATATCTCAGCGTCCGCCCTGGTACATGTTCATGAATGAAACACATCTCTGCTACACTGTCCTTTAGTATTGTGCTGTGCAGGGAGGCAATAGTCTCTCTCTAAACAATGCTGGTGCAACTACACCCATGATCTTGTGCTCAGTTCTGGGCACCTCATTCCCACGATAATACAGGCAAACTGGAGGGCATTCAGAGGAAAGCAACAGAAATAATCATAGATCTGGAGGAACTGACTTTTGTGGGCAAAAGCAAATGAGTTAAACATGTATAGCCTGGTGAAATGTCAACTAAAGGGGAACAAGATAAAAGTCTACAAATACCTGAAGGATGAAAACACCAGAGAGCAAGGAGAGGAATGATTGAGATCGCTCAATAGGAGGTATCAAGAAGGTTAATGGGATGAAATTAAGAAAAGGAAAGATTAAGATGAATATCAGAAAAACATTCCGTTTAGGCTGTGGTATAGTCTCCCAAGGAAAAAGGAAGAAACTCTGTCGTTTGTGGCATTTAAATCTAGAACTGACCAAAATGTGCAATGAGGAACAGCCTTACATTAGCATCATACTGACTCAATGACACAACTTTTCCATCTGCAACCTCTGTATTCTGTGCTGTTGGATCTGTATTTGAAAAACAATGCTCAGCACCACACAAATCTCTGAGGGAATGGGGAAACATTCCAGATAAATGCTTTCATTGACATTTTTCCAGAAACTGTGCTCTGCTTGTAGGTTTGAAGTCAGTTTTAAACATACCCCATGTGAGGCAACTAGGTAAAAAGTCAATGCTAAACCATTAAAATTAATCCCTTGAAGACCTCCTTACCAAATAAAAAAGTCAGGCTTACAGAAAAAAAATGTTCGTATTCCACATCTCTCACCTGCAGTTCCAGAGAGTTCCACACTTAAGGTTTGTTCAATAGTCTTGTTCTCAAATGGGGAACCCTTGGGATCACTGGAAGACAGGGCACATTTATAAAAACAAGCTGAAATGGAGTTGCTGTAGCCAAAATGTATTAAAGCCCCCTCCCTTTTGTAAATTTTTACATTTCATAATACTTACTTTGGTGACTCAGGTGTCAAAGGAAGTGATAAACTTGTTGGTTTGGCTGAAGAAGGAAAAAAAGAAACTGATTATGAAATATTGTGAAGACTCAGAAATTTATATTAGTATATTGTTTATATCAGTGCAGAAATTCTACCTGATTCCCGTAGGGCTAAACTCAGTTTATCTGATGGCTAAATAAAAACGAGATCCATTCTGACCCCTTATTACTGGCACCTAAATTTCAATACTGATTTACATCAATTACTGAGTCTTTAAAGAATGGTATAAAACCCAAATGCAAAGAACCTTTCAGAAAATAGACTGGTACATGTTAACAATCAATGGAGAAATTTACAGAATATGCTGTGAAAATGTTCTCTCTCTTAGATTTAATTTAAGCGACAGTTCTCCTTTTATTTGGAAATGAGAGCAGCAGAATAACTACAAAGCACCAGGACGTTATGAATATTCAGATGATTTTACTTCTACAGCATACAGTTCTATATACAAGGTTGAGAATAGGTTATTTCGGTGAGGCCAAGACCGAACCAGCTATAATCCTAATTTTTTGCAAGTTTATTCTGCAAACTATGGCATGCCACAGATATAGTCACAGATAGTTTAAACTAAATAAGTGTACAACAAAGTTTTAGTTACAAAATACAACTCTTTTGTAGTTACCATTTGTTCAGATCTGTCTTTTTACAAAGCAAACCATGGACTAAGATATTTTCAACCAATTAAGCATTCTTTAATTGCTAATAAAGTGATTAAAAATTAAAAACAGTACTACTTGCAAATTTTAGTTTGCAGGAGTTGGATTTTTAAAGGCAGTAAATGTTGTATCAAGAACAGCTACTGGGGGATCTCTTCTGCAAATTAATTATTTAAGACAACATTTTCCTCTCTAGCACTCCTGCACTGCAGATCTCTTGTCCAGAGTGTGACTCTTGCATAATCTGCATTCATTCCAGGTGTGGAATTCCCACTGACATCAAAGGAAATTAATTATTTTTGTAAACTCTAGAGTATTCCCAATGAGATCATTCATTTTTTAAAAAGTCTACGCCAATCCTCATTTTTTTCCTTGTATGGAAATTCAAGAAGGAAGATTAAGCACTTCTGTTCACCTTCCTCAGAAGCGTTAGGAACTGGCCAGAGCCTGAGATAGGAAATTGACCAAAACAGCCCCCTTGTCTGATCCAGTATGGCTGCTGCTATATACTAACTAGCGAGTTACCATGAGATGAATAGGTGTTTTCTAGACATGTTAGCTAGGCACATACATATATACGAGACAAATGTTTGTGTTCAATAAGACTTGCCAAAGTCCCCAATGGCTAGCTACAGGTTTAAGTGGCTAAAAAGCATTGATATTTTCAACCATAGTGGCAATGAGTAGAAACAAAGTTTGTGGAAGCACATCCACCATATTAATGGAGTAAAATCTACGCGGCGCTTTATAGATGACTGATACTTTCAATGGAGAGTAAGTGCTTAATCACCCTTTGTGATTTTGAAAAATCTCCCTCAGAGTTTCACAACAGCGAAGAGAAGTATAAAATAACACATTTTTTACAGACTGGAAAACTGAGCCACAGTGACATGGAAATCTGGGACACAGCTGGGAACTGAACTCAGATGCTAGCTCTCAGACCTGTGATTTGACCCCTAGATTTAAGCAGATAGTGGCTAATTCTCAAACAGCCCTAAACTCGCCTAGCAAGCTATGAACCACTACGCCAGTTATTAGTTTTGTGTGCTACTGAACTTGAATCTGAGTACAACAGCTATGAAGAAACACCGTCACACACAATTGTGAGGAAATATTTACTCAACACAATGCCAATTTTCTTGCTGGCTGTTTATTAGAGCTTCCAATTTCTATTCTATTTTAATGCCAATAAAAGTTCACATGGGCTTGCTTCCTCCTGTAGATTAAAAATGTTCAGTTTCAAAAGAACCCAGTTTCCTCATGGGCAAATCTCATTGCAAAACCACAGACAAGCTCTGCCTCGATGGATCTGTGGACATTCATGTGGCTTCACAAAGAATTTGGGATAGTGACCCTAAAGGAAAATGCCATTTGTCTCACCCTGAGTGAGTTTTCCCAATCAACATAAATGGAACTTGAAATAAAATAGCAAGCTCATATTTATGGAAGGAGCAAAAAGGCATTATCCAGCTTTGATTAAATATTTAAGCAAACTACTGCTGATTTGGGAATGTGGGTTGAATTTGCAAGGCTGATTTCAAGTGCATTTGTTGTTCAAGTTGAAAGTTTCACATACCTCTTGTATTTGTACTATATATATGTTCTTGGTTTTGAAAGATAAGAGATGAGACTTCCAAAAATGAGTGCCTAAAATTACATTTCCAAGTTCACATTTAGGCACCTGAATAAAGATTTAGGAGCGTAACTTTGCCCAGTTTTGACCATTTTTGTTTCAGGGCTTAATTTTGCTCTCAGCCACACCTATGCAGGACCACTGATATTAATTGCCATGCTCTGGTGTGCTAGAGCAATATTTAATGAAAAATTACATGTTTGGGGGACTGGAGACTAAACTGCAGGAACTCAAGAAAATAATATTGACAATATCGTAATATTACTAAAGCCACAGCCAACAATCAAACTGTTTAAACTCCCATAAGTACAGTTCTTTGTGAGGACTTTTCTAATTATTTATGTATTATTTGTATTACTGTAGTGCCTAGGTGCCCAACACATGGACCAGGACCCCACTATGCTAGGTGCTGAACAAATGCAGACCCTGCTCCAAAGAGCTTGTAATGTAAGTAAAAGACAAGAGACAGATACAGACACACTGGGGAGTATTAATCCTCCTGTTCATCTTTAGCCCAAACTCATCTGAATTTATCAAGTTGTTTCGGCACAGTTTCAGCAGAGAGACCCATATCATCCCTGAACAATCCAGTCTGGTTTTGCTCTGACGCAGTCTGCTAAAACCAGCAGAAAGGAGTGTCACTTGGCATTAAGCAGCCTCTTGTTTACATGAATTTGAACCGAAATGGGCAATACCACACTACCAAGGTCAGAATCTACAGCTGGGAGAAGATTAAAAGGGGTGGGGGAGAGAAGATTTAAACATAGCTGTATTAATCAGGGGTCAAAATGAGGTTTGAGAGGAGGGATGGGGTAACAGGCAGGAAAATGGGGGCAAACAAAACAAAAATAAGATGTGTATGTTTAGAACTGACACTTTAAAATATTTCTGTTCCTGCTCTAACAAATCAGAGTAGCAACCTTCGGGTCAAATTCTGATCTCAGCTACACCAGGGTAAATGCCACTCACTTCAATGAAGTTATTCTGGATTTGCATGGATATAACTGAGATCAGAACCTTGCTCTCTTGGAAGCACCGCCAGTACATAAGTATGTGTATTTTAAAATAACAGTAACTTTAAATAAGCTCCCTTTGGGCCCATAAGCTTATAGAGTTTTTCTTTATCCTAGCTGAGGGGAGGAGGGAGAGAGAAGAGAATAGAAAATGTCTGCCAGGGGAGCGTCTTTAAGTTCTTGTATCTCTGCCACAGAAGCTACTTACAGCACCAGCCAAGCTCTTTGTACATGGGAGGATGCTAAAAGTCAACACAGATGTTTCGTTTTGGCCATAAAGAAATTTAAGAAAAAGAGAGAGAGAGAAGGGTCAGGCTGGTTTCTAAACCTTCAACTATTTACAAAATAAAAATACAAACTGGCATTCTCACTGTAATAGGAATGACACATTTACTGCCTATTCAGTAGCTGCAAGAGCACTATTTATTGTCTCTTAAGGCACATGTGGCAAGTTAACAATGCCTTCATTTTTACACTGGCAAAAAGAAAGAAGCGCATTAATGAACTGGCTTGCCCAGCTTCTTCAGATGTATAAGTACTTCTTAGAGACACAGAACTCTATGAGTAAACCTCTGTGGATGGTTCAGTGTCTGTTAATTGTTTGTAAATTGGTTAAAATTTTCAGGTTCCTTTTCTAAGGGCATTGTGATTTAAATTGTCTATATTAAAAAGGCTACGTTTAACTAACTTCATTGTACTGACTGTTAATTCCCTCTATGCTGAACAGCTTCTGAATTTACAGCACACAGATACCAATGCAAAGAACAGCGGAAGTACTGGGTTTTAGTGTTTTCTCTGTCATTGCATTTCAGCTTCCTGCCATTAACATTGTTGCCAAAATTACGTTCTTGGGTCCCAAGCCTACCTTGCAAATGATGTGCCTGAGACTGCAGATGGGGCTTCTTTTTGGAGATGCATTTGTCTTTGCTGCTGTTCCTGGTCTCTGTTGGTTTGGTCTGAGGAGGGTCATCATTTGTAGTCAGATACTTGAGAAGCTCAGAGCAGGGACGTCTTTGTGGCTTTTGCTGTTGACAAATGCTCTTCGGTTTATTGCTCCATGAATTCTCGGTCTTAAAAACAAGGCATAATAATAATAAAAAAAAGCTAAAATTAGTGAACTGAACCTTATCAGAATAGATATAGGTTTTCTGAAGAGATGAGATTTTCAATGAACTGTTCAATCTAAGTGCACTAGATCTATGAGCTGTGAATAATTGTTTGCAGAACAAGGAAAGAAAATTACATTTAAAATTCCTAAATTACATTTATGCAGCTTTTTATTTCATTTCTCCTACGTTTCAATGTTCCTACTCAGCAACATGTAACTAACAAGACCCTACAGCACCTTTACTGTGAACAAAAAAATAAACTGGTTTAAACCTTAATTTGCTTGAGCCCAGTATTCACAACTCTCTTAAGTACCCCTAAATGCTCCGTTTTCAGTTACAGTGAATGGCAAGACAAACATTGTTTAATACAGCCTGCTAACGGAATTATGTCATTGCCCAGCATTCTACCCAATTAATGGCTGAGACAGACCTTTTGCCGAGATTCCAGTGCAATCTTTCTTAGGTTAGACAGCTGGTAAAATGGCAGTACTGCATCTTGGAGTCATTCATAAACAACATCAGCCCATCAGCAAATTTTATTGCGTCCCCTACTATTCTGTACATCAATAAAGTGGGCAAAGAGTGACAGACGGTGGGACTACCTCTTAATGCCAAGAGAGAAGGCATAAATGAACTATTCACAGCATAAAGGAGCTCGAGTGATTTTTTGGAACCCAAACTATAATCTGTTCACAATTTCTGAAGCAGTTGCAGGATGCTGGGCAGATTAATACTGTACATATAGATCTACTGCTTACTCAGTTGCTGAAAGCATAAAAGTCTTTGTTACTTTTTTTGCCTTATTACAAAGATTAAGTTTGTACCTTAACAACCACAGGGCTTGTTCTGATCCTGTGATTAGTGTTTGCATGGTTTTGTGTGCTGAGACCACTGCATTCATTGTAATTTAGCTGAATGTTGGCTGGAGCCAGCAAGAGCTTCTTAAGCTACAAACACATCAGGGAAGAAGAAGGAGGGTGGGTTGGGGAGAGAAAAGTTATGCATCTGCAAGGATTAAAATAACTTATCTTATTTTGCACAGTTACTTAAAATTAGTTACATCAATCTCTTCAAGCAGAGTACACTAACACAGAACAAAGTCCTCTATAATCCTCAGGGCAAAAAAGGGTTGATTTTTCTCTGATGCTTGCTGGCGTATTTCCTCTTCCTGTACTACAGTACACTGCAGTGCAGGAAGAAATTACGACTGCCTTGGTTTTCTGCAAGGCCAGGCAAGGCAAAAGAGAATCTCCTCAGTGAACCATGCCAACAGTAGAACATTTATGTTCTATCCAGAAGAAAAGTCACCTTAACAGACATGTGAAATATTAAAATTAAGGTCCCGATCCTGCTCCTACAGCAGCCAATAATAAGATGACTTCAATGAAAGCAAGATCAGGAGTCAGGACTCAAAACTGCTTTTGTAAAGCAAAAGTAATGGGTTTGCACTACAAGTCCATTGATTTTGGGTTCAGAAGGAGATGTCCACACTGAAGCAGACCCATGATTGCTTTAATCTAGTTAGTATGGCTAAAAATAGCAATGAAGTCATGGCAGCATGGACTTCATCTCAGGCTGTACAAGGGCACTGGGGGTCCTAGAAACATACTCGCATTGCTAGCTCACACTGAAGCCCAAGCTGATGCAACTTCACTGCTATTATTAGCCGTGCTAGCTAAATAGCTAGCATGGCTATGCCAACCTGTGCTGCAGTCATACCTCCAAATGCAGCGCAGACGTACCCTTAGAGTGAGATATATTAAAAATTGACTATCTGTGAGGTTATGCAACTTGCACAACAGCAGGATGCTTGGGAAGTGGATGTGATGCTACTGTTTGCAGAAGGGAAGAAAGCTAAAGACAGAGAATCTCCCTTTGACACCCCACCCCTATTAACATTATGCTGGTGCTTACTGGTCAAGTCATTGTTAAAGGCATGTCAGCTAGTGTCAAATCCAGCCAGCATTAATGGGGATCTCTTTACACATGATCAGAAGTGAAGTCTATACATACAAACAGAGCCCCAAGAAAGGAAATGTGAATTAAAAACATTACTGTTACTGATGTGAATGCAATGATAACCAAAAGTGTCAGTCTCTAGAACAAGAATCTCAAATTAAAACCTCTCTCTTCAACACATTTTTTTCAATAGAAGTTCTTAATATTTAAGATTTGCCCCCATCTCCTCTCTGCAAGTTTTAGTATTTGACTTCATTTGCCTTTGGTTTCAGTCTAAATGAAAAGTCCAAACCTTACTGTGACTACATCATACCCATGCAGCGGGTAGCCAGAGGCACATCCAATTCCTGTTAAACAGTAGGAAGGGTTCTTACTAGAGACGGCTCTTCTGCCTCCTGAGTCGGAGGGGTGCCGTCGGGCATTGGTGAAGGGCTAGCATCATTTTCATTGGTCACATCTCCATCTGTCAGTGCATCAAATGAAGGCAATCCATCCTCATCCACAGGGATACTGTCCAGTGTCTCAGTGAGAACTGCTAGCAAGTTTGCTTCATTCTCTTCATCTATCTTCTGTATGACAAAAAAAAAAAAAGAGAGAGAGCGAGAGAGAGAGAGAGAGAAAGATGTAAGAGAGACAGGAGAAATAAAATGGTGAATCTCTATATGAAAAGTAAAAACTTTGTCTAAAACTTGTCTTTGCACTAGCAACCTGCAATTGAGTTTCATAAAACGTAATTTTTGGCAATGAAATTATCCATTTCCGCATTTGGTGGGAGAAATCTGTTTGCAATTGCAGTGTATTGTTCCAATTTACTTTCTTCCTTAGATGATTTTTTTAAAATTTAATGTTAACAACTATGGTTAAATTATCATGCACAGATTGTATTACAGAATGCACCTAAGCTACTGACATCTAATGAAGCTAGCAGTGCCCAGGCTGTCTCTTTCTTTCTCTCTGTCTAGCACTGAACTCCAGTTAATTGACCTGACAAAATTACAAGAGTCACAGAATAAGACAGCTAATCAGAACACCAAAATGTATTAGTTGAGAAATTAGGCAAGTCTTGATCGTGTATGCAATCTTGTGTCACCCCTCACCTCCTTCTAAAAATTCTTGGTCCAAAAACAAATATTCAAGTTTCTGTTCTCAATCAGCGCTCACATTATTGATAGACTCTTTGGGTTCTTTTAAAATAAATGTATTATGCAGGTTGCCTTTGAAGTTGTCCTTCCCAGTTATGTAGTTTGAGTGCTCAATGAGACTATTGTATACGTTTATGTAATTCAGTCTGCAATTATAAAAAGTAGATTAATTCATCATCAGATGTGGCGGTAATGTGAATTTATATTAAGATATCTTATTTCCGTAACAGGACTTGTTTGTGTCAAATCAAATAAATTTAAATTCCTTATATTTTAATGCAATACATTCTCAGTTATCTATCTATCTATCTATAGAATAGTATATTTGGAAAACAAGGTTTCCCAGCAAATAAAAACTTTATATATTAATTTTAGGGATGTTTGTCATATCAATTATTTATTATTTGGACTCTGATCTCACTTCCATTAAAGCCAATGAAAAGACTCCCATTGACTTCAGAGGCCTAATCCAAATCTCATTGAATGTAATCTATCCATTGACATTAATGTAAATTGGGCCAGCCCCCAACATACACCTTGTCAGAGAAATTTGATGAAACATTTTTTAAAGTTCTCACAGTTTAGAAGATCAAGGAATGGACAAAGATTGCAAGATAAAATACCAACAAGACCTTAAAAATATGTTTCTCTATACAGAGTGTAAATTGAATCATCTAACAACAAAATATTGTCATCCCTCAGCCAACTACTAGCAAACACTGGTTTGTGCCAGTTAAGTGTTGGAAGAGAAATCAGTGATGTGGAGTCTAGATATTTTCTTAATGTAACTTTTTATTCACACTAAATGCACCAGTCCTTGAACAGAGGTGGTCAAACAGCACTGAGGCAATTCCCTCTTTCAGGAAGCTTAGCCAAAATACCAATGCCTAGTTTTGAGAGAGCAGATCTGACATAAGACTCTACTCTAGTTAGGAAGATTAAAGCAGTGAGAAAACTCTCTTATTGCTTGCAACTGCTCCTCAGAAAGAAACGATATCACAAAACTAACAAGACAAGTGTTTATTCAAAGACTGAATAATGCTCCCACTCTGAGAAAAAACTTGCAAATCTATGTTTAACAGTGCCATTTAGTGATTCCCAGCATAATAATATAAATGACCACATCTTGAGCAAAACAGCAGAATCATGGGAAGAACTATAAGCATAATTCACCAGTTTATCACAGTTGTGTTTTGAGGTGAAGGGGGTGGGGAGAAAAGATGGAAGCCAATTTTTTTAAGAGAATCTTTCTCTAACTTGGGTTGTCTCAGTTGCATTGTTGAAATAAACAAGCAAAATTAAGGTCCAAATTCTGGTATATAAGGCAGCCTTTTTCCATAACAACTCTATGCAACCTAATAGAATAATACCCTTTTAATTGAATATTTAAATCTACCAATAGAAATTTATAGCAGACATATATTACATTCTGTAGGAGGCAGACTACATGTTTAAAGTCCGAAAAGAAGGCACTCCTAAGCACATTGCCCCAAGCGACCCCAGAGGCATTCTGCCCAGTTGACCACTAGCTCTGCAAGGAGAATGCCTGGAAATTTCGCTGGTATGGTGCACCTCCACCCACTTCCCACCTCCCCTCTGTGCACAACAGCCTACCAAACCCATAGCAGAGCCCTAAGTGTTACTATTTCTGACCTGGAATGCCTCCTTCAATAATATAATGCTAGGAGAAACCCTGATATTTGCTGTTAGCTGCTTTGGGTTTGTGCTTTAAACAGACATTCAAGTGCTCTGACATTCAAGAACAGAAAGTTGAGTGGACACTGCTCCTCATCATAGCAATTTCAATTAGTTTTGTACAAGTTTCAACAATCAAACACCCTAGAGAAAGCAAAGGATGTGACAAAGAGGACTCTGTTAAACAATTAATGTCACTTTCCATTATTGCTTCAGTCCCAATTTACAGAGCAAATAAATCAAAGTCACCACAGATGAAGCACACTAGCTGGCTAACACATGTCTGTTCACAAACGACATGGCAGCAGGAACACATTAGTCAGTAAAATGACATTGCAAGATAACCTTTAAGAGCTTTAACTATGCTATTGCTCCTAATTGTCCTAAATTACTGTTTATATAGAAATATATTTATTAGATACAGCAGGAACTGGGCTGGGGGGGAGTTGGGGAGAGTGAGATGATATAGCAGATGAACAGTTGAGTAATAATCACTAAAGTGGCAACTCTGGTTCACTATCACAGTCTGAGTCTTAGTGTTGACAGCACTAGGGAGAAGCTATGCAACAGCTAAATGCAGTAAATTCCACCATTTTAGCCTTGCCACTTATGAGGGTCATTTTCCGTACGGGCATACAGCCTTCTAATCTCACAGAGCCTGAACCTGTGAGTTATTCAGTATTGTCTGCAAGGCACTGAGCGCCCCTAGCTCCCATTGAGGTCAGTGGGAACTGAGGATGTTCAGTACATCACAGGAGGCACTCAGCAGCTCAGTGAATTGTGCCCATAAATTCCAAACATGGTGACACTCAATTTGTACTGGCTTCCATCTAAATAAGAAGCTCATAACTGCCAAGAATTACCTGAACGGAAATCTGCATGGAAGATGGAGTGGGAGGATGCCTTGTATGGGATTACAAATATATGCAAATAGGGACTTTGTGAAAACACGTTGGAATGACTGGATCCTGCTGATTACTGTGACTTTTTAAATGCATTTGCTACCAGGACAGTTATGTGCTGCTTTCCCACTTTGTCACACATGCTTGATGTTTTGCTAAAAGATCATTTGATAAAAACAGATTAGGACTAGAACGTGTCTGGTCCCTACAGGTGTGCATCACAATGGGGGAGCCAAAAAGCATGGAGTCTTTTCCAACTTACACCACCTGTGTAACAGCCACTCACAGGGGCAGTCCTTCCACACCTCTGGGGTTAAAGACTGTCCTTGGTTAATGCTTCCCCTGGAAAGAGGCACGTTGGGAGCAGAGATTTTAACCACAAAGATACCCCATAGTTACATTACCACAATTTACACCAGTTGACTCTGGGACTGTCTGCTGGGGCACTGCAACTCCCCACTCCTCCCAACTCATGGCTGTGGATTAATGTCACAATTAAGCCCTTAATCTTTCAATATGACTCTAGGTAGGCAAAAATCAAGCCCCTTCTCATCATCCAAATGATCAGTCTGAAGAAAACTTGGGGGCACCCTCATCATTCATTAGCTGATTTTAGTTTCTGAGGTCGGAGCACTTTGATGTGTATGAAAGAGAAGTGCTACAGAAGAGGTCGGTATGATTATTATTGACTACAATAAGATCAAGCCTCACATACTATGATAGAAAAAGAACCAAAGGACAATGTGGTGGAGTTACTACTAGCACTGGAAAAAAAATCTTTAAAATGATGGGCTAGATCCTCATGTGGTATAAATCTGCATAGTGTTACCAACTACAATAGAGCGATACCAATTTACACTAGCTGGGACTCTGGCCCCCTGTGTATTTAGGACTTGTGATGTGGGGTTGGTGGCGATGGCAGCTGTTTTTAAATTTAGTCTGATGATATCACTGCTGATGACATCCGTGGAGACTAGGATCCTCTTTTCAGGAAGAAGAAAGTGCAACCGCACCACACCACCTATGTATCTCTCCTGGAAGAGCCATCTCCAGGAATAAAGGGGGAGCTCAGACTCCTGTCTCACTGAGTCTGTGGTCTCTATAATGAGACTGCCAACAAGTAACTAATGTGTCATATTAAGGATTCTTTGCATCAGGTAGCAGCAAACCTAGAGCCGCTGGGAACTGTCATTTCAACACATCAACTCATTTCTTACAGCTGTTTGGTGGCCTGAGAGATTACGAGTTCAGTAGCACTATTACTAAATAATAATATAATAATTAAATGTTTTTTTCTATAGCATGTGCCTGCTGAGAATCTCACAGTGCTCTACACATATCAAACACACACCTGACCTCAGAGCACATTAATGACTTTCAATGAAATTTAGGTACCTAAGAGGCGTTTTTGAAAAATTTACCCGTAATCTTCACAACTGTACAAGCCAAGCAGCAAATCGGGTGGGAGGGGAACAACACATGTGACCCTGCATGCCCTCCCCATGCATCACCTCTGCTCAGAGGTGTGTAGGAGGTATCTAGTACTCATTTAGAGTACTTCTGCTATTCAATGCATCATGTTCTCCGCCTCTGTCTTTTAAATTGTACACTCCTCAGGACAAGGACCATTTTCATTTCTTCTCTAACAGCGCCAAACAGAGTGGCAGTAATTAGCAAATCAACAGTAATAGTACTAAATAAATAAAAATAAATAAATAAATAAATAAATATTCATACAGCCAGCATGTCATCTGCAACCTCCCAAATAATCCCTGCATCCATTTTTAGTATCTTCTCCCAACCTCTCTTCTTTCTGATAGGAAGATATAGCGCATTATAGGACATTATAGCACTTTAATGCTATGCACAATTGAAGAGAAAGTAACATATTTTCAAAGGGATCTTCACTCAAGCTCTTAAATTGTGCCTGTAATTTTTCAGAGCAAAGTTGTATGCAAAAAACCTGTGATTTGTGCACATGCCAATCAGGTAGTCAAGTATTAGCTATGCATACATATATTCATTCCGTACTGCCTGGAGTTCACCAGAGAAATGCTTAAATTTGTAATGAACCTGCATTTGTAAAAGCATTACCAAATCTCTCCTATTTAGGCAACAGATGTCAGCTGAAAACCACAGGTACAGGCTATATTCAGATAGGATCTTTCCTCACTTCCCCTTAATCTGAAATTTCTTTCCAGGTGTAAAGTTCAGCTTTTATACTATACACAAATATGGCATTTTAAACAAGTCCTCTAAATATGCTTCTACAAAAAGACACGTTTTATTGCTTCTAATGAGTTGTTGCAGTTCAGAAGTTTCCATTACAGACTGACAATTAAGTTTCTAACAAACTGAGGAGCTACTAATTGACTTATCCATCTCACAAACTCAGGATCCCAGCTAGCAACCTGTGACACATTTTACATCTTTTGACCAAAAATCATTCATATTTTGCAAGCCACTTAATGATTAGATTTCATTTGTATAAACTGAATATCTTTCCTCTCCCTGACAGTAAGCTTCGATTCTGAGCAACAAAAAACCAAACAACAAAACAGAAGACGCAACAAACCTACAACAAAAACACAGAGAACAAGCTATAATTCTGCTGACTGTGTTAACAGGACCAATGATAAGATATTGTTATGCTGGAGCCAATGCAGTGGCTGTGGACCCAATATCAAAAATTTATGGTAATTGAAACCACAGAATCTTTGGAAATGCAGTCAATTTGACTCAGTATCAAAAGGTCACTCTATTCAATTTATACTCTATGCTGAGCACAATATTGAGAAAACACCTGAAAGCAAATGATCTTATCAGCAGTTCAGGCTTCAACATTTACTGACTACATAAGGTAATTTGCTGATTACTAAATAAATGCATTACCTATGTTTTGTACTGGTCTGGGCTCACCAGAGGGATGTTTAAACTTGTAAAGAACTTGACACTATAAAAGCATTACCAGATATCTTATCATTAACATATTAACTGCATTTTCACAGTGCTGAGACCCTAGTGGAACTATCTCCTGCTCTGCGGAGACAAGAAATACAACATGCAAGAGCTACATTATGACCTCTCATGGCAAAAGCTCTGTGAAGTCCCTGGCCAGAAACGTGGAATTGCAATACAAGCGGAAACTAGGAATGTTCGCAGCATCTCCCCTTGTGGTGCACGAGAGCCCTGCCATTCAAATACAAGGCTCTGCCCACCTCTCTTTGGCAGAGAGAGAATGGAAGACAATGGCAGGGGCTGATGGAGGGAGATAAATCTAATCAGGAGTGGTAGAAGAAAGGGGAGAGGGAGCAGATGGGAGTTTTCTTTATTTAGGAGGAGGGACTGGCAGCCTGTATTAATGTGAGTGAGTGTAGCATGCAGCATAGTCAATCTGTGAATGAAGGAAGTGGGGTCTGAGTCAGCATGGGGTGTTGATGAGGGAGGGAGCCACAGCTGAGAGAATTTGGGAACGCCGATGAAGGTGGTGAAACTCGGAGAATAGCCGAGAATAGCCAGGCCTATGAGAAGTATCTAAAACTGCAAGAGGCAAAAGGGTATTCACTCTAACGGAGAGTATCTGAAGTTACCCAGGCCAACGTCCATGCTTACAACTTAGCAACTTCCTCTGTGGAGGAATGTGGTGCCTACCATGCAAGCTTCCTTCCCCACAGCATCATGGCTCCCCCCATCCACAGCCAGTAATTCATAAGAGTGATGTGGTCCTGAGTGCCTAACAATGTTCCAGGTGCTTCAAAGCCATAAGCCCTGACCCAAGGATCTTAAACTGAAAAAAAGGGGGAAGCGAAGAGGAAGGATAAAGACAGTAATAAGATTTAAGAGGTGTGCGGGACTCTTCCCCCTTACTCGTTTAAGGCTGAAAATGCCAACAACATTTCAGCCCAAATACTCCAACACTGTCTGTCTGCTCACATTTCTTTATTTATTTGAAATCTGGTGCATGCCTGTGTGTGCAGTTGCAAGGAATTTTTAAATGCTCACCCACAACACATGCTTTGCTCCATATATCTGCCTGTTAGGCAGTATGTTAAGGGGGAAAGAACACCGCTTCACTCTATTTTACATTGATTATTTCACACATTTAATCTATGCCAATCCTTCTTCTTGTTGGTAATGCCAGACGTCTCCATAAAAATGTGCTATTGTGGCATTATATACCCTTCTTCTGCAATATAATCATCTCATTATTGTCATGTCACATTTGCTATATTCACAATAATTAAGGCTATGTCAGGACTTCCATAATAACCCCCATCTCTTCCTGGAGATTTACGACTCTATATAAAAATAAATTCCTTTCGGGGTGAAATTACACACAGTACATGGGTTCCCAGACGAGGAGGAAGTTTTATTTTTTTTTAAACTTTGGTTCAAATATGTGGAGCCTTTTTTTGTTGTCAGAGGCATTTAAAAATGGTTTCTAATGCCTTTTAGCGTCTTTGTAAAGATCAAAATGTGAGACACTTTGATTTGATGCCTTCTGTTTAAAAAAACAATTTAATTTGCCCAAGAAATTAGCATTTGTAAAGTGTTTTATTCATTAACTAATTTTTAGAATGCTTTAACTGGTCAATGAGTTCAGCTTCATCAAATTTATGCAAACGGGCCTATTGAACAGGTATTTCAAACAGACAGATTTTAGTCCTGCTCACACAGGAATAGCCAGCATATCTAGGTTTCTCTTAAACCTGTAGCATGAATGGATCAGCATATTGTTAACACAACAATTTTTATTGTGATCCAGTTGGATGGCTGACAACACACCACGCATTTTCTATATTCGTGGGCTGGCTTTAAGTGACTTGATGCAGACACAACACAAAATGCTTTCATAAGACTAAACCCAAAAATGACCAAGGGAAACACATCATAGGCAGGGGGACAAATTCTGTCCTTAGATATGTGTGCACAATCCTTGTGAAGTTAAACAGACTTGTAACTAACGGGAGCTGCATTCAGGTATGAAGAGCGAATTTGGACGAGCAAGTCTTTTGACACCTATTCAAATGGTGCATTTCCTTTACAAATCTCTTTAGGGGCTTTGGTTGGGCCTACAGTTTCCTCTATTTGTACCTGCCTTATGGATGGCATCATCACTTGAATGAAACCAAAAAAAGATCATACAATGAAGCTCTAATTCAGAATGTAAAGACACTAATAGTAAAAGTAATACTGTCAGGTACAGGTACTAGCGTAGCATGAAGCACAAATGCATTTTACCATTTTCAGCTCATTTTATATAGTTGTATTAAATCAAAATATAAACATTACACAATATTTAAATGACCCCTTCACTGCAAAAAGTGGCAACAGAATGGTGCAGTCAGCCAACATCTCATCTCTAAAGAGAGGTGTCAGAATGTTCAACCAGTCAAGCAATCTGATTGGCTTAGCTGTCTCAGCCACCTCATAATACCCTTAACTATATATTTCCTTGATTTGTCACCATGTGCCATGACTTTAATGTTCTTTTAATGCAGTTGTGTGTGTGTGTGAATGGAATCATAAACTGGAGGTAGAGATTTTAAATAGCAAACTACACAGAACAATCACAGCAAGGGGTCTCTGTTACAGGGGTTTCTCTGGAGTAAGTCTGCTGGTTTCTGATTTCAAGTTACACTGAAGCTCATTAGTCATTACAGACACTGTTGATTAAACGTGGTTCAGTATAACAGGTGAAATGCTTTGCTAGTTTGCTCCCACCAGTCTAGCAGAGACAGAGCTATTTAGTATTAATGCTGCCGTGCATCTTATGAATCACACAGGGGCTGCATTCCTTGCATTCAAAGTTTACATTTTTTAATCAAAATTAAATATACTGCTTATTCTCTGATAGCCTTTTAAAGCTATGCTCCTGGCCACCACCACTCACTGTGAAAGACATAACGGAGATTGTATTTGCCTATTTCTGAGATCTGAGAGATACTGATGTTTTATCAAGCCACTATATCATGAGAGATGGTGAAAGAGAAGTGGGAAATTCTTCTGTTTGCTTCTTTAAAAACAAAGATTGCGACCTCTAAGGCTTGCATTAAAATATTGTACTGTATAACTTTAGATTTTAAGTTCCTTGAGGAAGGAGCTGTCTTTTTGTTACATATTTGTGTGGTGCCTAACACAATGGGATATTGATCTATGATTGGGGTCCACAGGTGCAACCATAATACAAATAAATAAATAAATAAATAAATAAATGTACCATAGGCTTTTATTTAATTTTTTCTAGAATTAGGGATCAGATAGAATTAGGGATCAGATTCTCAGTTGGTGTAAATCAGTTACTTTCCATTGGCTTTAATGGAGCTTCACCAGTTTATAGCAGCTGGGGATCTGACCCTATATTCTTAGTGAGTTCATATTCACTCTAGGCAATAATCTAATAGGCTACTCATGCTTAGTAGCATTTTTCTCTAGGAGTAATCTCACTTAAGTCAACATGAGTAAGTAACAGAGTGGAGAGCCTGAGGGATGAGCCTAATTTGCAAGAAATGGAGCAAATTGCATTCACCTTCATATTTAGGATTGAGATGTGATCCTTACAAACCACTGGTCACAAGGCACACTCCATCTTGTTGATAATAGGTGGCCTCAATTTGTATCTAGATGGAGTATTATACACTGAGACTTGTGCCTTCCGCTAACTGTATCTCTGTTTCAAAGTGGGGGTAACATCTGGTTACAGGAGCTTACAAGCCACACTTTGGACACCCATGCAGCCCCTCATAATCCAGCACAACATCTTCAGTTAGGGCCCCCTACTCACATGCACAACTCCACTGAAGTGAAACCTGGCAGAAAGAAGGCTGAAGCTCCTACATTAACCAAAGCAGCATGACCTCTAATACTATAAATTTCAAACAAAGGGCAGGATACTCATAACAACTCTTGCACATTCAGCTGCTGAGGGAGTGGCTGGGACTCACTCATGTTTAGGCAGCAATAAAATAATGTTTTGTAAACTCAGTGAGGAAGACAAAGGAAGACAAATCAATGCAAAAATAAAAAGCATACCATTTCAGGTGAAGAAAGAAATATTTGTAACTGAATATATTGCAACGATGTTTTGCACCACAACCCCCCACTCCACCCTACCGCAAGTTAGTGTAGAATGATCAGCTGAGTGTTTTAAAGGTGCATTGTCCTTGCTTTCTGCTCTGACAGGAAGGAGCGCCTAGGTCCTGAAGTCAATGTCCTACAATTAATTACCATGATCTTAGGCTGGAGTCTCCTCCCACTTACAACTGTATAAACCAAAAGTAACTCCACTGAAGTCAGTAGATTTAAACCAGTTCAGATCTGGTGTAAGTGAGAAGAGACTCAGACCCCTTATGTTTGCCTTTCTTTCCCTAAAGAAAAACTGAACACATTCCCTTTTCTTTCAGATATATCGATAACAATATCTCAAACTGCAAAGATTCAGTGTTACCAGTGGTAACATAGCAATGTTTATTTCCATTAGGGTGGGTCTATAAAATCCTTCTTTTGCATCTGTGCTTCTACAATTTCCAAACAGCAAAGCTTGACATTTTGGTCTCTGACAAGCAACACTTAATATTGGGATGTTTGAAAAATCTATACGAAAAAAGCTCTTAATACAAGATAGGCTGAACATTTTCACCACAAATGGTTTGTTTTAGCTATCTCTCTTCCTCATGTAAGACGGAAATCAGACAGCTTATTGGCTTAGCTTGTTAGGCCAGGTTAAAGGGATGCAACGCTGAAAGGCTCTTACAGAAGCTTACCCTTGGACTAAAAATAGCAGGCACTAGAGAATTATCTTAAATACTACCAAACTTGTTCTGCACTGTGAATGCAGATAACTGGAATAGGTTTCCATTTTTGGTAGTTTTAGAGCTTTTTAAAGTTATGCTTGCTTTAGCTGTCTGTTTAATTAGTTTCTGATTCTATTTGCCACATTTTCTCTCAGAGATATAGCCTGGGGGGTACTTTGCCTATGAATCCTTCCTATTGAGCAATGATGCTATTGTGAACATCTAATGAGCTGTTGGACCTCCCAAACACTCAGGGTAGGTAGAAATACCTCTTTGGAATATAAATGTTCAACACACAGCAGCAAAGAGCAAACCAAAAGATACCATTCCCCTACCACTCTCTCACCCTCCCATGCATCCCTCAGGAAAACAAAAATCTGGTTTATTACATTTTTTAAAGAAATTAAAATGTACTTTAATTTACTATTTTCAGCTCACTGGCCAAGGTTTTCAAAAGGGATTAGTGCTTTTGGGTGCCTCAATCAGCCTTCAACTACATGAAGGGGGGTTCCAAAGAGGATGGAGCTCGGCTGTTCTCAGTGGTGGCAGATGACAGAACAAGAAGCAATGGTCTCAAGTTGCAGTGGGGGAGGTCCAGGTTGGATATTAGGAAACACTATTTCATTAGGAGGGTGGTGAAGCACTGGAATGCGTTACCTAGGGAAGTGGTGGAGACTCCTTCCTTGGAGGTTTTTAAGGCCCGGCTTGACAAAGCCCTGGCTGGGATGATTTAGTTGGGGATTGGTCCTGCTTTGAGCAGGGGGTTGGACTAGATGACCTCTTGAGGTCCCTTCCAACCCTGACATTCTATGATTCTATGATTCTAATTTGGGGGGGCTCAAACTGAGATACCTTAAAGGGGGTGAGTTTCGTAAAGCACCTGCCCTCTGAAAATCAGGCTCCCTGAAGGTGGCTCAAGCTGGGCACACAAAAGCACTAATCCCTTTTGAAAATCTTGGCCACTTTTCTGCACTGATCACTAAGTACCTCCATCATGCATAGTCCAAATACCATAGCAAGGACCACCTCCAAAGCACAGCACAGATATTCTCAGCCCTTATGTTCATTTTACACCTACTAGCAAAAGCCTGAAAAGTATGATTACAAATGCAGCCATGCAGTATTAAGAAGAGAATAGCAGGAATACCATGACTAGTATTCCCTATTGTTGTTTCACCTCTCAGCACCTCTGGACACAGTCTGCTCTATTGTTGTTAGTATCACTGCATGAGGAACCTGCCCAAGGTTCAGAACAGCACAAATGCCTCTAAACTATTTCCTATCCACTCCTTTTCACCTGGAACTTAATGCTGGAAAACAATGGCAGCACTAGAGAGATTGCCAAAAACTGCATTGTCAAATGGAACCTTATTCAGACATGTATTTTAGCATGTTTTCCAGTAAAGCTGGTTTTCCAGTAAGGCTGGTTTTACTACAATTTTCAAAGTACGACACATGTACATAACTGAAAGATGTAAAACACTTGAGTGAGGTCGGCATACGGAACAAGACTAAACCAGGACCCAGAGCTATGAAGCTGAGGAACAGATTCTTCTCATACTGGCAGAGAAGAATAAAGGGTAGGCATACTGGTAACAATATCTGGCTCTTTGGCCAGATGACTTGTTTGACTGCTGTGGAGCTGGTTGAGGTCATCCTTAGATGTAATTTTTCTTTAAGGGTGAGAAAGGTGTTTTCTCTTAAGCAGTGGTGGAAATCACAGATTCCTCACAAGATATACATGCAGTGCCTTTATATGCTAAAGCAGAGCGGCATAACATAGCCACATGTCTTGCAACTGTCATTAAAACCATCCATACATCTTCATTTGAGAAGCAAGTTTTTCTTTGTGAGTCAGGAGTTAAGTTCACTGCCTCTGTCAAATAAACAACATGTTCATTGTCACTAGGCTGCTGAGCAAGCCCTGCATTTGCATTCAGTTTTATTAATCTATTTCTCAAGCCTTTTCTTCACAATCACATAGGGAAATGTTAACCCATCTACATTATTATATAGTATTATTAACATTTTTATCTAAAACAAATTTTAAAAAGACATAAAGGGTAACAAGAAAACATTCTACAAATACATTAGAAGCAAGAGGAAGACCAAGGATAGGGCCTACTCTTTACTCAATGAGTGGAGGAAAACAATAACAGAAAATGTGGAAATGGCAGAAGTGCTAAATGACTTTTTTGTTTCAGTTTCACCAAAAAGGTTAGTAGCGACTGGATGTCTAACTTAGTGAATGTCACTGAAAATGAGGTAGGATCAGAGGCTAAAATAGGAAAAGAACAAGTTAAAAATTACTTAAACACGTTAGGTGTCTTCAACTTGGCAGGGCCTGATGAAATGCATCCTAGAATATTCAAGGAGATGATTGAGGAGCTATCTGAGCCATTAGCGATTATCTTTGAGAAGTCATGTAAGACTGGAGAGATTCCAAAGGACTGTAAGAGGGCAAATATAATGCCCATCTATAAAAAGGAAAATAAGAACAACCTGGGGAATTACAGACCAGTCAGCTTAACTTCAGTACCCGGAAAAATAATGGAGCAAATAATTAAAAAATCAATTTGCAAACACCTAGAAGATAATAAGGTGATAAATAACAGTCTGCATGGATTTGTCAAGAACAAATCATGTCAAGCCAAACTAAAAGCTTTTTTTTACAGGGTAACAAAACTTGTGGAAAAGGGGGAAGTGGTAGATGTGGTATATCTTGACTTTAGTATGGCTTTAAATACTTCTCACATGACCTTCTGATAAACAAACTAGGGAAATACAACCAAGATGGAGCTACTATAAAGTGGGTGCATAACTGGTTGGAAAACCATTCCCAGAGACAGGTTTCAGGGTAGCAGCCGTGTTAGTCTGTATCCTCAAAAAAAACAGGAGTACTTGTGGCACCTTAGAGACTAACAAATTTATTAGAGCATAAGCTTTCGTGGGCTACAACCCACTTCTTCGGATGGGTTGTAGCCCACGAAAGCTTATGCTCTAATACATTTGTTAGTCTCTACGGTGCCACAAGTACTCCTGTTTTTTTTTTCATTCCCAGAGAGTAGTTATCAATGGTTCACACTCAATAAGGAAGGGCATATCGAGAGGGATCTAGCAGGGATCAGTTCTGCATCTGTTAAATATTGTCATCAATTATTTAGATAATGACATTGAGAATACACTTACAAAGTTTGCAGATGATACCAAGCTGAAACGGGTTGCAAGTGCTTTGGAGGCTAGGATTAAAATTCAAACTGATCTGGACAAACTGGAGAAATGGTCTGAATAAAATAGGATGACATTCAATAAGGACAAATGCAAAGTATTCCACTTGGGAATAAACAATCAGTTGCACACATACAAAATGGGAAATGATTGCCTAGGAAGGGATCTGGGGGTCATAGTGGATCACAAGCTAAATATGAGTCAACAGTGTAACACTTCCAAAAAAAGCAAACATCATTCTGGGATGTGTTAGCAGGAGTGTTGTAAGCAAGGCACCAGAAGTAATTCTTCTGCTCTACTCCATGCTAATTAGGCCTCAACTAGAGTATTGTGTCCAGTTCTGGGCGCCACATTTCAGGAAAGATGAAGAAAAATTGGAGAAAGTCCAGAGAAGAGCAACACAAATGATTAAAGGCCTAGAAAACATGCCCTATGAGGGAAGATTGAAAAAATTAGGTTTGTTTAGTCTGGAAAAGAGAACACTGAGAGGTCAGGGTGGTTAAGTACTGAAATAAATTGCTCAGGGAAATTGTGGAATATATATATAGTATTGATTCCATTGTTGGCTTTGCAGAAGTGAGTTTGCCAGAGGGACTTAAATGAGGAGAGGATAGTGGGTTGACCCTCAACTCCACAGTTGAGAGAGCAATTCATGCATCAGGGGGTAGCATGAACAGAGACACTGAAATATTTGTATGAGAGATGAACATTGGGGATGGCATTACTGGCAGAGAAGAATAAAGGGTAGGCATGTAGGTAGGGGCCGAGTAATGTATGGTCTTAAAAGTGAGCAAAGACATTACTATACGACTACAGAAATTAACATATTAAAACCCCACAGGGGAATAGGCTATAGTAAAAAGGCAAATAGGTGAGTATCCTCACACAATGACATTTTCTGGAGGCATAGGGAAGAACAAGGTGTTTAAATGGGACCTCCCATGAGCCTTTTATGTAATTTACTTTGGGAAGACAAGCATTCATACACAAAAACAAAGGTTTGAGGTAGAGAAAGGTAGGTGGTGGGTAAACTTATGGAGGGTGGAAAATCCATGCAGAAGAGCTTCACATAGAGGTTCCCATATTACTGTAAACTGAGTAGGGAAAGCTTTTATTTTGGGATTAGGATAATCTTTAAAACACAGAATGCTAAAAATAAATACAACAATGGTAGCCTCATCTTCTGCCATGACTTCAGGTTTGGGCTCTGTCTCTTGTGTCTCATGTGGAGCAACTGCAAGACCAGCCACTTTCAGAGACAGAAAATAATGCTTGCATTACTGCCAACTCCTCCTTTCATTCCTCTTAATACCTTCATATTGAATTTTTCTTTTTGCTAATCAGCAGCAAAGCAACTAGCTTTTTATTGATTCTGGGATAGTTTTAACACTTCTAGGTGAAATATTAGCTGGTTAGTAGCCCCAGCAGCTTGGTTAACAAATTGACTCTTGATAGTCCAGCATCTGAAGAACAACTGAGGGATGAATGGTGGCTTATCGTGCATAACTCCTTATAAGGTGTTACACTCAGCAAAAGTCACCCTGGAAGTTATGAGAGGACAGACAAATTAGCGATGAAGAACTTCCTTGGGACATGGTCAGGAGTGGAAGACTTCCACAAAGGTATTTGTGAGATATCAGATAAAGTGAATAGGAATCAGTGTGAAGAATCATGCCACTAATGCTGGCAGCCAATTGAGTCCTGTTGTTTTTCTTTGTTTGCAAGGTGTATCTAAAGATAGACTAGATACTGTGTGTTTATGGATGCAAGAAGGTTAAAGATAAGATATAATCTAACCAAATCACAGAATGCAATTTGGGAAGATGCTCAGAGTTATGGAGTCTGGTTGAAGGACTAACAGGCTTGTCAGATATCAGTCAGGCTACCTGCATGCTGATGGTAAGACTACAGTTACTGGGCTCCAGAAGGAAGAAAATCTCGTGAAGTGGCTGCAGTCCTTCATTATTTGCTGACATTCTGGTTATAAGATCAGAAAGGCTATTTACACATATCAGAGGTTGCACCAAGTGTTCAGAAAGTAGCAGGTGGATTTATTTCCAGAATTCTTGATATGTAGAAGCTTGGCACTAGAAGACGTGTTTTTGTTTGTTTGTTTGCTTGCTTGTTTTTGCATCCAAACAATCTGAGAGGGTTCAAGCATTTAATTAGCAGTCAGCAAGGTTTTGTATCGTTTCTTTCCATTCCCATTCACACTATGAATCCTCTGCTAATGTCAACAAGCGTACTATTATAAAGGAATGTTGCCCCACCACAGGGCTATTTTGCCAAGATCTCATTTAAGAGGAAGGTCTGGCTTATCATTTAGCAGTTACAAAGTTAAAAGCGGTATCATTTAGGGCTGTGTGAAGTGCTTGCAGTGAAAACTGAAACCATGCAAAACTTCCCTGTTTTCTGGTCTGATTATAAACGCAAAACTCATTCCTTGAAAAGTTTGCAAACCTTTCAAGCAAATCCGGGCTGATTTGTGCATGGCTTTTCTGTGAAATGTAGTAGCTTCTGATGAATTTTGCTTTTGCTTTTTGAGGTCAGTCACACTCAAAATTCAGGTTGACAGGGTGGCAGCCCACCAGGATTGAAACTGAATGTTTGGACAAATACCTGCAGTGTGAAACTGATCAGTTTCAACAAAGATCTAGTCGCATTACCCTTTCTGAAGGTGGAATGTATCAGGACCCAGTGGGGCTATTCTGGTTCTAAAGAAACAACAGATGATCCTTGATCAGAGATTTCCTGTCACACATTGAGAACTTGGGGGTGCTCTGGACAAGGGATGGAAGCGGTTGGGTTTTTTTTCTTGTTTGTTTACATTAGCTTTTAAATTTCTTCTTTTTGGTGTGGAGGAGGGGAGATGGGGAAAACTCAGGGCAAACCAATTGGTTGTCCCCATGACAAAAGCAATAGATGGGCCAGGAGTGCTATTGCAGGATATAATCTCTTTTGCTGACTCAGTGAAGATACGCATTTGTCATTCAAAGACAAATTAAAAAGGGCATGGATGACACTACATAGATGTACAGACTCAGTTATCAGCCAGGTACAGGCAGCATCCAGTTACCTCCAAGCGCATTTAAAAATCTCTTTTGGTGTATGTGGACTGAACGTCTTTGTCAAAATTCAGTCTGAGCAAATATTGCAAAGCGATTTACTGCAGGGAGGATTTGTCCCTGCAGAAATTGACACAAATTCCTTTTGGGACAGGGACAGCCACCCCAACTGTATAACTGAGGGATTGCCAGGAGATAGAATTAGGAAAAGTGGAAGATAGCACTGTGGCCTAATGTAAACTCTTAAATCTGCTGTACACATAGCAGCAGGGCTGATACACAATGAATTGCTATCTATCACCACACTCCCAAAAGCAAGAACTGTAAGGGACAAGAAGCGTGGATGGATTTGTGTACAACCTTATGCATTCTGGTCAGAAAACTGGCTAATACACAAGAGTTCTGGTACACAGTTAAGTATCCTATTGATGGATGACAAATTACAATAATTAGAGGAAATAATATATTTTTACAATAATTAGGTAAGTGGAAATATGGTAAAATCAGGTGAAAGCCACATCAGTATACACAGTGGGTCTCCCAGTTCCTGATATGTTAGTGTTACCACTAGGCGCTAATGATCTTGAGAGGGCAACGGTTCTGAATGCTACCATTTGGACTGATAGAAGAACCCATTACTCACAAGAACATGTCAAGGATGGGGCAGGGACCATCTATTTTATGTTTTTATATACTTCCCAACACAATGGGCCCCTGATCCCTGATGGTGGCCCTTAGACACTACTGCTACAAAATAAATAATAATGTCTTCAAGAAAAAAAAGAGTATGCTCTGACATCTTAATCGAGCAAGTGCAGTGGCAGACAAGCTACAAGAGCACCTTAACAAAGAACCGAAAATAATGTTAAGTAACTATATGAATTTTTTAGGGAGCGGAGTCACTGCTGATGATTTTAAGGGCTAAATACACAAGAGAGTAAGTGCTGCCAATATTCTAACAGAGAGATCCCACCCCAAATTAAGTATTACGTAAGATTTAGCAATATCAAATGATAGTATGAACTCCATCCAAGGCAGAGAAATCATCCCTATCTTCCCATCATCCATCTGTTGGCAGAATTTTAACAAGAGGCTCTTGGGGGCTCCTCCATGGCTCAACACACAAATTAAGTAATCAAAGGCAAGGCAGGGATGATTAACTAACAAGAGCCCCTCCAGGCCATCACTGGCACAGGTTTATTTCACCCAGATGTTGTTCACCTATCTGAGACTGATAATGACAGTCTCAGATTGGATTTACAGAAAAACATAGATAATAAGGTGCTGGTCTGTGAAGCTCTAGACTGCGCCAAAGGAAGCGGAGCTGTTTTGTAATGTTACCCTCTACTTTGAAATGTTATCCTCTCCAACTGAGAGACTTCTTCCTGAAAATGGGAGGTCTGGTCTCCAGCGACATTTGAACTGACCTTTTATATGCAAGAGCGGGATCAACAGCAAAGAAATTTCAAGGGATGGCAATACTAAAATCATGTACAAGCAAAAGCAGATTGACACCCTTTAGTTAGAAAGGGATGTGATTTGCAAATGGAAAGCTCTGTGGTGTTAGATCTGTGAACATTTTCACACCCATCAGAAAACCAATGAATTTTGGTTTTTCTCCAGATATAATGGGGGTGATAAACTGGCAGCATTTTCCTCAAATCGTCCTGCTAATGAAAACAGTGGTTTTTGTTCATCTACACTTCCCCCACCTCCACCTTCTCCTGTAGGGGAGAGAGGTAATTAAGCAAAGTCTAAAGAAGAAAAAGAGGAAACTTTTGAAGGATTGTAGATCCTCTTCCATGCAGTGTTCCAGTCCTTACCAGTCACATGCCACTTTAGTCCACAGGGAATTGGGGACTTACAAAAGGAGCAGTGGAATGCCCTGCAAGGCAGTTCCAGTCAGAGGTCTACTATGGTCTAGCCACGCACTTAGCTTTCTGTTTACTAAAGCTGGTGGAAGTTGCACTATTTTCACAAATCTCTATACAGTAAATGACCAAGTCAAAGATTGTGTGAGATATCCCACTAGTTCACCTTTCAAAGAATAGGCAGCCTACCAGAATGGGCAAAATAGGACCTATGGAAATTGAGGCTATCCCAGTGAAATGTGTGTTTGTTTAATTTAAAAGTAAGTGCATATGAAGGATAAACAATGGAGAAAACTGGCAGCATGGCAGAATTGTAACCTAGAGACTTCCTAGAAGCCATATATGTAAAATATTTATTAACCCATCACCCCATTATATCAGAAATATCTGTGTTTCACTCTGGGTCAAGAGAACTTTCAATCATCGCTTGATTGTTCAGCCTTGAATCAGCTCCCAGTGTTTTCTCCAACGTCACCATTATGGTGGTAAGTACCACTTCACCAAAGTAAGTTATCTTGTCTCAGTGGCTGGCTTGTGAAAGGTCTGTCACTTTTTGAGGCTCAGAGGGCAGCTTGGGAGGAGAGTGAATTATTTCCTTCTCAGAGATCAGCCCATTTGTGGGTAGTTTTTAGCACACCCCAGAATCCTGTCAGGGAAGTCCTCTTAATAGCTCACTGAGGAAGCTGGATGCCATCAAACAGCTCTTTCAGATGCTGGTAAGCAGTATTTTTCATAGAAATCATTCCATGAGTCAGGAAACATTCTCTCCACTTTCAGATTAAGTAGACCGCACACAAGGGAGATCTACAGGCCACATTCACCCTTATTTGAGCAGTCCATCACTCCCTATATTGGTGTAAGGACATGATGAATGTCTGCAGAGAACCCTCAAGAAGCAGCTGTTACTGCAGACAGAAGTCAACAGGTGTGGGAAGTTCTTTGTGTTCCCTTTCAGCACACAGATCTAGGTCTGTCAGGGATTCAGCCATCCACATCAAATTCCATGAGATAAGGGTGGTAAATTTGGCCTTTTCTAGTCTTCATGTGATGGTGATAATCCATTCAGACAGCTCAATGGCGGTTTCATAAATCAATAAGCAGCTACGTGAGGCTAGCATGTGGGTTCCTCACAGCAAAAACTCTATTCAGAAAAGCCAATCCAAAACAAAATCCAAAATTTGGGGAACTTTTTGGTTTTGTGCTTTAAAAACCAAAACATAATGACTGAGGTGTGGCAAAAACCCAAACCAACAACCACACAGGCTCATCCCTATCACAAACTGCAAATTAATATCCCCATTATGAAATAAGGCTGCTCTTGTCTGAGTTTCAGCAGACAAAATGTATTCAAAGCCATTTCCTATACACTCTATAGGGCTTGATTTCCAGAGAGGCCTACACCTGTCCTCCACTGATGCATACACAAGTGTTCCCAGTTGGGTTCTGTACATGCAAATTCTAACTCTTGCATGTTCCATCGTTATATGTCACTTACAAACCACAGGCATTAGTACATAGAAAATACATACGTGCATTTGTGCACCCACAAAACTGCACATGCACAACTGGATGCCAGAGGCCAAAAATCAGGCCCTGAGCACTCACAGCTCTCACTGACATCAACTGGAGTTGTAGGTGTTCAGAACGTTTCCCCTTCATATTCTGTACAACTAAGGTTTTAGTCAAGGATTTTTAATGTGTAATTATTAGAGTCGCTAGGGAAAGCTGTTGCTTGCATGAATTATTTATTTAAGGGATTCACTGTATGAAGTCAACACCAAATATCTCTTCCTATACAACTTTGCTCTCAGCAAACCCTTCCACCTGACACAGTTATAATAGGTTAGTGGTATTGTGGAAAACAAAATATCCTACATTAAACCTAGCTATGATTTTCATCCTCCTTTAATAACATGGGCCTGAGTTAATGTTACATGAGATAGGGCAGGAGGAAAAGAGCATATCAGGGTTAAGTTGTAGCATTTAGTAGCAATTAGCATTGATGTGCTGTACGAAAATAGCAACAACAATAATAATAAAAGGATACACTAGAAATACAAACCATTTGGGGGGGAAAGATTAACAGTTTAGCCAATTAGCATTTGTCTACGTAAATCAAACTTTTTTTTTAAATGGGGAGAAAAAGAGAAAAGCCACACAGCAATATTTATTTCTGAACATCAATGACTGTGTATCCTACAAAACGAAATGCTACCTTCTCACTTTTTGTGACCCTCTCTGCAATTCTAGGGAAAAATGTTTAGTTCAACATTATCGTAAGCCAGAATATGGCTCTATTTATGTGACAAGTTGACAACATACAATTTCATGCTTGTTGAACTGATCTGTGTTATATATTCAGTGTGAATATTATGAAGTCTCACCATTATAAATATGAAACAGTATACGCTTATTCAAAACAACTCCAGCAGTGGTAATTTATGGCTTGGTTGTTTGTGTGCTGATGAAGTCCAAAAGCCACCTTAAGAAGCTGCATCTCACTAAAACAGATGTGCAGTGTGACTGTGACCAAAACGGATTTATGATGACCTATGTGAAAGGAGGCTAATACATTTTTGTCTGTATGGCAACTAACACCAGTTTGTATTTAGATATGTGACTGGTGGGAACACTGTGTCCTTAAGAACCTCTTAACACAGGCCAAGCCATTTGTCTGCCAGTATTTTACCACTGTTCTGGGTGAACATTATTTTTCCCTATTGCAAAAGGGGCATGCTTAGGCTGAGTAAAGATACGGTGAGTTCATGAAACCTTGGCCACTCCAAGTAAAATGTTGGGCAGTGCAATGGAATGTACGCATAACAGGATTGTGCAGCTGATTGTGTGCCCTTTCTTGATCACATGCCTGGGAATGGTACAAGGCCATTAAGCCATCCAACAATAAGCTCTCAAAGGAATTGTTGTTGTTGTTGTTGTTTTCATTTTGCGGGTTCTTTTTGCCTGAAGGTTTCAACTAATTTACAAGGGCTTACTTCAACAGAGACAAATTTGGACTAGTACAGAACAGTACAGTTTGTTCGGTTGGGAAAGAGAACGAAGACATAAGGCACCTTGCTAAAGCAAGATATAGAAAATTTGCATAAACACTTCCCAATAACATAGTAGCTGTTTGGAACAAAATAAATTGCACTTACTGCTTGAGAGTTTTTAAACCCAAGCAAACTTTGTGGTGGATTATAGCTTACACACACCTGCCATACAGATGTAATGTTGTTTCTGAGACGCACTTATTTAGTAGACTCAGAGTGCCAAGGGTATGCAGTATTACCCATTAATCTAATTCTTAACTCTCTTATTAATGTGTTATACAACTCAAGCCAAAGATATTTGTAAAGGTAAACATATTTGCATAACATATTTGACATTGCTACATTACCTGCTATTTTGCCCTATATCCTCTCTTCTGTTCTATTGGAACTGAGGGTCTTTCTCCTAGTTTAAATTTTTTTTATTATAGCATTGTTATCTTTTATTATTATTATAAAGTTCCTATCCCAAATCTGCATCTTCTCCCTTTTATGTTTATTGTTGTACTAAACCTACTGTTTCTCTACTAAATCTATCCTGTAATCACATACTGTACATTCATTTCTCTAGGACCTTGGTGGCTCTTATCTGCTTGCTTTTATGAGCTCTTATGAACTGCTAGGAATAGCAATTTGCAGCGCTGTTTGTAAAGCCATCTCAGTCTGAACTCAACCTTCCCCTCCTTTGTCATACAGTGATACTCTCTGCAGAGAAATCCCATTTGCCATAGCAAAAATTCATTACAAGATGCATTTTAGAGGGACACAAGTTGCCAAGTATGCTAGACATGTTTATAATATATAAAATATTTAATGTACAGTAATTAGAATTTTAATAAACTACATATTAGTGCACTAATGTATGTATTTGTATAAGATGGTCTTTGTGTTACCCTTAGATTTACTGATATGTTGCCCACTATACATTATTGCCCAGAGCTACTTAGTTTACGTTTGCTAAGGTCTAAGACATACTGCTATGCTGTTCACACAATCTCAATTCTTTTAAGCACTTTGATAAGCTTTATTCTGCCATTATACCATCTAGAACATTAAACACAATGTTTAAGTTCTATGTTAAATCACAATCAGTTCCTATTAACTGTTCCAAGCTCCCCATTTTTATCAACAGTTACTTTATTAAATCCTTAATAATATAGATGGAATAGTTAGTTAATTTGTGTGTTGAGCCATGGATGTTAATTTGTAAACATAATAACATACTGCAATCATTTGCATAATAGCATTTTAATCTTTTTAGTAAAAGCTGTAATTCCCTACAAAGTACACTGCAGTAGAAACTAAGTGACTATTGGTAATAATAAAAAAGGCCTTAAAATTCTGATCCTATTATAGTGTTGGAACATACCCAAACTGCTTCTATAATCTCTGAAATGTTACTGTTCTCTGATTTAGGTGTCTGTATCAAGAATAAAAATGAAGTATAACTGGTAGCAGTAGACTATTTCCTAAATGTAATTTAGTATTCACTAAGCACCAGCACTTTGCAAATAGCTCTGAGGCTTTCCTTCAAAGTTCAGAGCTCTAGTTATGCATATTGTGTGAGGTACACCATGCAGCTCACCTCTAGACTCTGTTGTGCTGAATAGATGGCTATGATAAATCATGCTGAATTGGCACTGAAGGGCATCAGCCATCAAGGATTTGACTACTATGTCTTTTTCCCCAAGATTATATCTCCTTGAACTGCCTGCCTTGGGCTACTAGTTTTGGAGAAAATTAAAAAGTGGAAAAAATTCTGGAAGAGGCCAGTTCAGAAAATCTATAGAGGTTCAGTCCCTGGAAACCCATTAACACCAGTCACAAGACTGGCAAAGAAAACACTGGTGGTTGTTTAAAAGTCAGGCCAAGTTATTTTACGTAAGATCTGGTAATTCATTAATCAATCTGGCTGCAAACCTTGAATGAATAACTTGCAGTAGTAACAAAGACTGGCAGCACCACCAAAGATTAGAGTATATAACCTGAACCGATGCAAATTATCCTCATGGTGTTAAAAGCCCCCCATCATCTTCTTCATGCAAACCATTCCAAATGGATAAGCAGTCATTTATCTTCATAAATTTCTCCTTTGCCAAGAACAACAGAGTATGCAATTCATTGTGAATCTCTTTCACACTCCCTCATTCTCACTGCTTGTAATACAGTATTTTTGGCAGCCCACAGTGAAACAGTGTAGCCTATTCAGCTTTCCAAATATATAACACAGAGCACAGTCCTGAAAGTAACTTGGACTATGCTGAACAATTAAAAAGAAACAAACTCCTCTTTAAAAATAGAGAATTGCATTAAAAACAAAACAAAAACCAGCAATTAAATTCAGGGCAGGCCAAGAAATTCAGTTCTTATTAAATCTGTTTAAAAGTGAAAAATATTTTGTCAGAACACCATACTTGAAAATTCTTTTTGATACTATGCTGCTAAATTAGACCTTAATTGTCTGTTGTCTAGCTCTATTTTCTCTTTTCAGATGACTTCCATTGATCTATTTGTGAATGGTGCAGACAGCATACACTTATCTTTGCGCATGTCTATCCTCTGTATAATGCTGTCCACTCTTCATAAATAATTTTAAATATGGCTAACCTTATATAGCAGGGTACGGTATATTTGAAATACACCTCAGGAGGTAACAATTTTTATCTCCCGAGGAAGAATACAAAAAAGCATTCTAATTCACATTACTCAAAATTCTACAGGTCTCCACATTTCACACAGCAATGACTTTAAGAATTGAAACCACTTTATTTTTTCTAAAAGGGCAGCAGAATCAGTTTTGTACAAATATAATTTTTGAAGGTCTGATCCTTTCCAAAAGCAAATCACAAAAGTGAATGATAAAGAAAGCCATCTACCTAACAAGTCACACACGAGCAGTTAACTATTTACTTGCATGAGCTTATGTCAATAGACAGTGCCCTTAGGGGTAAAAGCTCCCTTAACATACATCTCCAATGGTTAGAATCACAGGCAATGAAAATCAGGGGAGAAAATAGAGGTAGCCAGGCTATGAATAGAAAAAGAAATTAACAAATGTACAACATTGATAAAGAACATGCAACATCAGTGTAAGGCCTTAATTCATCACTGTGTTCTTCCAATTTCATGCCAGTGTAAAACCAGTTGCACTGGGTTACAAGTGGAGTACTGTAGTGATGAATCAGAAATATCTATTCTATAGCAATGCTGTCAATTTTAGCATTTAGATTGTAATCTCTCATTAGATTCAGACTGTAAATTCATCATATTTAAACTGTAAGCTCTTCAGGGTAATCTATGTTTGCACATTGTCTAGTACATGTGGGTCATGTTTTCAGTTGGTCCCTAACCACTACCATAATACAGTCATAAAATAAAATAATAATAATAATAATAATAATAATTCCTACAATACTCAATTTCCAAAGAGGCAATTCACTAAATTTTGGAAGGAAAATGCCTTTAGTATGCTTCAGTTTTCAGCTTAAGACAGAAGTGCAGAATATTCACCTCTGAATAACAAGCCCCATTAAAGGTGCCTTAGGCTGGGCACCCAAAATTTCATAAGTCCTTTTTGCAAATATAGGCCCTCACCTAGACAGTGCCATAAGCAATGCACTGGTAACTCAAAGAAGAGAGTGGTTCACTTAAGGTTAGGTTTTCAATTATTGTTGTGCTGCTTGTACTTTCGATCTTTTGTTTGCAATTCCGTTTTGAACAAATTTGGAATATATTTCATGTTTTCATAGCAGTCAGCTCTCAGATAGAGGCTTTAAGGCTTCTAAAACATATTGCTCCAGGATGATTAAGATACAATTATATTTTCTTTAAAAAGAAAGCGCTGAAATGCCAAAGCTAATCAATATAGAAAAATCCAGAAATTAACAAACAAGAGACTAGGTAGAGCTTCCATTCTCTGCACTAACACAAATAGTTTGTCTCAGCATCACCAAGATAATCCCTAGAGAAAGGACACATCTTTTATTGTTCTTGAGCACCCCCAGTTGTCTCATTAAGGAGCAGCAGAGACAAGAAATAGTGCTACATATACAGCTGCATAATGGAGAACGGGGATAGGGGTTAAAGTTTGGAAAAAGCTGGCCCAGAAAGAAGGGCAAGTTTTCTATTATTCAGTTTGAATTGCCTGATCACTACTGCCTACCCTCTAAGAAAACAACTCCTTTATTTCCCTTCTTCCTAGAACTAAATAATGACAAAGAAAGGTAGTGGTGGAAATTATTAACGGGATACCAAGACATGGAATATTAGTAACCTTCAATCAGGTTGCCAGACGCTCTATAGAGACCCTCCCCTTCCCCATAGCCTGTGCTGCATGTAGTTTAACACAGGCTTATACACACAATGGGAGATATTGTGACCAGTCATGAATGGTTGTGTGATAAAAGTAAAACTGCAGATGAACTCTTAGGCCCAGAATTTTAAAAGTATTTAGCTGTTCTTGTGCTCAGCCTTGCTAAGTCTAATTGATTTAGGAGCCCAAGTCTCATTTCCAGAAGCGATTTAGGAATGTAGGAGCCTAAATACCATAGACTATCAATGGGATTTTGGTTCCTAAGTGCCTACATCCCTTTTGAAAATGAGACGTATGTTCCTAAATCCATAATGCATAGCAATGCTGAATGCAGCAATACCTAAATATCTTTGAAAATCTGGGTCTTAGCCTACTCTGTACACTTGCAAGAATGCAGGAAGAATTCTGGCACTTGCCATGCCAGGCCTAAAGGCTAGGTGTCAGAGGTGTGTTAGTGTTGCCAACAATATCTCACGGCCCAAGGGGGGCCTAGCAGCGTGTGTCAGGACCCTGCCTACGTTTGAGAACTGGAAGCAGCTAGGGCCCAGCATAGGAAGAATGTCCACTGCACTTTTCAAGTCTCTTGTAATTGCTGCCCTTTAGAAGTAATCCTCCTACCTCTGTCTACACTCAGGTATGACATATGCAGACTAATGTGACTGTGACTTTAAACCCCAATGCCACATGACAGACCAATGGCTGTACATATTGTTGTGCACCAACTAAGGCAGTTTAAATATAATAAATGACAGACTGAATATAGTGTTGCCCTTATGCCACAATATGGCAAAGTGCTATTGGACAACAATCTGCCCCTCAGAGTCAGTAGTCTCTGAGCCAAAGTGTGCCCTCATTGACTTCAGTGCAATCTGTAATTCAAAGTCAGTGAAATCATTGAAGTCTGAGGGGTGGCATTTGAGTAAATGATGGCAGAATTTGTCTGCTAGGGAAGATGGAAAAACACTTCTCCAAATCTTGGTTTCTGACATGTTAGTTGCTGCCTCACAATGCACTCCCCTAGATGTATTCCATCTACCTCTTTCTACTGCACCCTGGTTGTCTGCACCTCTAAATGCACCTTAATATGACTGACTTTAAATGCCACATGATGGACCAATGTCTTGATATTGCTGTGCACCAACCAAGGCAGTTTAAACATCATGTATTTATCCCTGTGTTTGTATATCATTTTGATCTTCAGAAATGGAATCAGCATGCACAATAAATGACAATTTTGTCCTTTATAAGTTTGGGCATCAATTCAGCAAGATACTTAAGAACATGCCTGACTTTAAGGCATGAGCAGTCTCATTGGGAGTTAATTCCCATTGGAATTAAATGTATTAAAGTTACACACACACTTAAGTACATTGCAGAATCAGGACCTTAATTTTTAGAAGACTAAATAATAAGAACATAAGAATGGCCATACTGGGTCAGACCAAAGGTCCATCTAGCCCAGTAGCCTGTCCTCCGACAGTGGCCAATGCCAGGTGCCCCAGAGGGAATGAGCAGAACAGGTAATCATCAAGTGAGCCATCCCCTGTTGCCCATTCCCAGCTTCCAGCAAACAGAGGATAGGGACACCAACCCTGTCCATCCTGGCTAATAGCCATTGATGAACCTATCTTCCATGAAATTATCTAGTTCTTTTTTTAACCCTGTTATAGTCCTGGCCTTCACAACAGCCTCTGGCAAGGAGTTCCACAGATTGATTGTGTGTTGTGTGAAAAAATACTTCCTTTTGTTTTAAACTTGCTGCCTATTAATTTCAGTTGGTGACCCCGAATTCTTGTGTTATGAGGAGTAAATAACACTTCCTTATTTACTTTCTCCACACCAGTCATGATTTTATAGACCTCTATCATATCCTCCCTTAGTCGTCTCTTTTCCAAGCTGAAAAGTCTCAGTCTTATTAATCTCTCTTCATATGGCAGCTGTTCCATACCCCTAATCATTTTTGTTGCCCTTTTCTGAACCTTTTCCAATTCCAATATATCTTTTTTGAGCTGTGACGACCACATCTGCACACAGTATTCAAGATGTGGACATACCATGGATTTATATACAGGCAATATGATATTTTCTGTATTATTATCTAGCCCTTTCTTAATGATTCCTAACATTCTGTTCACCTTTTTGACTGCCACTGCACATTGAGTGGATGTTTTCGGAGAACTATCCACAATGACTCCAAGATCTCTTTCTTGAGTGGTAACAGCTAATTTAGACCCCATCTCTTTATATGTATAGGTGGGATTATGTTTTCCAATGTGCATTACTTTACATTTATCAACACTGAATTTAAACCTTTGCTGATTTTACTTCGGCCAATGGAAGAGGTCTATACATTTGGTTTTTAGTGATTTATTTGAAAGCAGAAGTTCTAACTCATTAATTGTCTCTGATAGAACACTATTTTAACCTTGCTTATAAACATTATTAACTCCTTCCCATACTGAACCTATAAGAATACTATAACAGAGCAGCCCAATTACTTGGTTATAACATGTGTCACTTACTTACTACGACTGAAACTTAAGCACAAGACACAACAATTTGAAGTTTCATAAAACTTCAGAATACAGAATGTTTCAAAATTTCTCCCTTGGAGACAGAGAACTGGCTTCTGCTCCACTTACACTGGTTTTATACTAGTATAATACTATAGACTTGAAGTAAATTACTCCTGAATTACACCAGTGTGAATGATAGAAAGACCAGGCTCAGAGGGCCAGTTTCTGCTCTAAGTGACATCAGTGTTCATCAAGAGTAACTTAATTTGCTGCAGTTGAGTTATGCCGGCATAAGTAATAGCTGATTTTGGTTCAGAGTATTTCATAAAGGCTGTATTTTATCTCCAAATGCATTTTACCTTATTGAAGCATTTAGTATTTGCTAAGTATTAAGTTTAACAATCTTTATTCTGGGGATTCCCCCAAGTAAGTGGACCAGGAATGCTTCCTGGAGAGGACATGTTTGTGATCTGCTAGGCAGAGGTGAAGCAAGGGTGATAGCTTATTGTTGCCCAAGGTCTTCCTGCCAGCTCATCAAATGTACTATTGCCCAATTTCCCAGCCAGAGGATGATCTACTGCATTTACTACCATCTAGGAGGAAAGAATATTAGGGTTCAGGAGGGGCGTGGTTGTCTGAGAATTAAGTAGTGGAGAATCTTGAGGTCTTACACAGAAAAGGAGAATTAGCGGTTGAGGCAAAGAGGGCATAGCCCATCTTTTATACACCTTGACTCCCACAGCAGTATTTTAAAGAGGGCATTTAAATCTCTCCTGAAATCCTTCAGTTCTCTCCTTAAGACTGCCCTCTGCCATTATGTCTACAAAACACACATCAGTGGCTAGTCAGTTGACATGCTATGCTGACTGCTTATTATGTTAATCAGAATAATCTGACTCTGATGCTGTGCTCCCCCCAGTCTGTTTGTTGCAACCACCTTTGGCCTCATCTTGTACTTAGAGTGGAAGGACTTCTGATATGCACACGTACAACACATAGCACAACTGGGGCCTGTTTGGGGCCTGTAGGTGTAATAATAATTAGTAACGTATAAAATGTTAAAGAGCCATCAATAGATGCTGTATTCTATTGTGTTTGTTTCTGTGAAATGTACATGCAAGATGACAAACAGGTTTCAACTTTTGTTTTTCTTTGCAACAGACTATTTCGCAATATCTCAGTGTTATGCCATAGTGTAACCTGGTATCTCTTCAGCGTTTTCATTCCAGAAATCAGAATGCCATTTAATTCTTTCCAAGCATTTCTTCTCTCCAGATAATAGGTCTGGTTTTGATCATGAGGATTAAGGGTGTCAGAGGGAGGCTATAACAGACGTCACAGCTGTACTTCAGCATCTATTGGCTCTTTTTTTATTAGAAGACTGTCATTCCACCTGGTAAAAACATGAAGCAATCTGAAATATACTTTTGCATCAGCTTCCCTTACCTCAAATATATTTGATGATTCATTGCTGTACTGATTGGTAATGATTTCTGATTGGTCGCTGTACCACTTGAGTCCACCCAGAAAACCGTCTGCATCCAAGTCATTCACATCTAGTTCAGAGAGGTCAAGTTCTGGGAGATCTGGGCAAAGAGGCTGGTCTTCACCAACCAGAGCAGCACACTGCAGGGAGAAGTACAGAAACACACACTTTCATTAATCACCGGAATGTGTTAACCATAACTGCATGGGATGAGAATTAAGTCTTGATTAAGTCACTCACTTCCACAGAGCAGGTCACTAGAGTTAATCTCGTTTTTAGAACACTCTGAGTGTTAGATTGTGACTAGCCTGCACAGGTGAGCAAAGTGGCCACTACTATCCTTTTTCTTATGGTCCTTGAAGAGTCCAGCACCTGCAGCATTAGACATCCCAACAAGGACCACCAAGACATGGCCCTATCTCTTTTCCATCCCGGCCGGCAGAAAGGAATCAGCGCGGGTGGGAGTGCATGGGTAACCAACTGGTAAGTGTGTTTTATGCATCCTCCTCTATGCCCAAACCACAGAAGATGTGAGTCTGTTACAGCTGCCAGCTATACAGGCTAGATCTGCACCTCAAGCTGCAGAGGTTCATGCTTTCCGCTCTAGATGGCCTTGGTTTAATCAGTCAAGATGTTGACTGCCACATGTACTGCACCCTGTTGAAGGATACAGCAGTAGATGCTGCTTTGTTCACTTCCAAAAGCTCCTGGAGACACTGTGCCTGCCTGCCACAGGCCATGCACTTCTATACCCATCTACCAAAGACTCTGGCTTATCAGCACCCTCAGGAACTGCACAGATTTTAACAACATGGTTCTAAAATATTGTCCTCATAGTAAGCAAATCATGAAGTGTACCTCATGTGCCTGCCAAGTGCTAGAGCAGTCATGGCCAGTTTATGGAGTCTCCCAACCTGTGGCTGTGCTGGTTGTACATGTGTACACTGCTGTAGCTAAGAGACTTACGGTCTGTAAGCAGCAGCTATATCAGAAGCACCAAGAGGGAGCTTTCCTCTGGCCAACCCATTCAGCGCAATGCTACACTTGTCTCAGCCTCCCTTCATTGCTGGGGAAATTCACCATAGAGCAGATGCGACATTTAAGCCCAGTATTAAGGGACTTAGGGGAGGGAACTAAAGTGTGTGGACCTTCTTCACTAGTGTGAATGTCATCCTCTGCATACCTTAGAAATAGAGTACAGACCAGTATAATATCAATTTCATTAATATAAACCCAGAATATTTTCTTTAGTACATCAGGATCAGTCATTTTAGGTATCAACTGAGCTACAAAAAATACACACTTTCATACTATGCTTCTACCATAGCACAGAAACTTTAATTCAAAAATACCACCTGAACCGTTTTTCATCATTAACAGAAACCAAGAAATATACAATTGAAGTCCACGCCTTCAGCGATAACCAATGGAAAGAAAGGTGGAGGGTTCTTCTGTACAGAAGCTGCTGGCAGATCCAGCAATTAAGTGGTTAAAAGCCATAACAAAGTCAGCTGAGAATGGGTTTTCACCATTGCCTTTAATTGATTGTCTCTAGCTTTATCAGTTTGTGTTAATGTTAAGGATGGACCAAACAGAAAATCCAGACCTCAGAAACTCTTGAACTCCAGTTAGCTGATTGGGCAAATTGAATGATCTCCTAGGTTCAACTTCAAATGAAGTCAATCCCAGAAGAACCACCATCTAAAAAGGTAGGTTTGTAGGGCAATAACCTTACCATGCCAACCGATGTGGATAACTCAGTATTTGTTATGCTACTCTTGAAAATGCTGCCTTTTGCAGTGATATAAGAGAGCTGAACATACATTTAAATAAAATAAATTTCATTGAGATTTTTGTATCTGGGAATCTTTTCAAGTCTTCATTGCATGGGCTATATGCAGCAGCATAATCTTGAGCAACACTCTGGGAACCAGGAACAGAGTCAATAGACTCAGTCCAGCTGGTAAAGGCTATAATTTACCATGCAACTTCCACTAGCCTATCAGGACATTACAAGATAATTATACAATAGGCCAAGGGGCAAAGGAACCTACAGATTGCAAGGGGAGCCTTTGAAATATCAATTGCTTTTCTTTCTGTTATTTAAGAGGGCTTGGAACTTCAACAGGCCAAGGCCTTGCTTAGGTGAAATTTTGTACAATGAAATTTACTTCTTTTTATTTTGGCCACAGAAAAACTGCAAAGAAAAAGAAATTAAAAAGCTTCCCCATTTTCTAGCGCTGACATAACCTTCCAGCAGCAATCTTATAATGCCGAGATGACCTTTTTTTGATGCACAGATGAAATCTGTGATCTCATTAAAGGATAATCTAGTTTTTGACTGAAAAGGTAGATTCTCAGCATCATTCCCAGGTTTGTGTTGTGGAGGTCACTGGCTTAAAACTGATGCCGTAGACTTCTAAAGTATCCTGCTGATCTGTTACTACTTTCGTTTGTAAAAATAGCTTCACTCTGTGCATCACCTAGTTAAACATCTTAGGGACGTAGTAATATGCATGTTGAAAGTCCTGCAATGGGCATTTTAAGCAATATAAACAGCTGTATAAAAAATGTCCATCGGAGCTTTCATTTGTCTATAATGACGGCAATGTCACTTAAAAAATGTAACAGCTGAAATGAAGTACACATGCTCTTGCCAATGTTGACATGATAATAAAATCAATGTTTCTGAATATGATATTATGCTTCTAATCTGAGACACATTAGTAGCAAGTGTTCCTGTTATTAATTTATATTTGGCTTTTGGATGATGCCAGGTTTAACACTCCAAGTCCTATAACTGTCCTCATCTGACATGTTGATATTTACTCTTTGCCTTTACATCTGTAACAGGTGTGCCTGCATTGCCATAACACATTTCACTGTCTTTTCACAGATAAGAAAGTTATTTCACAGCTATATTCTTAATTTTATCATAAGATTTAAGAGGACAGAGTAGTCGCTAAACACAAAAGGTTAATTATTGTGTATTATTTCACCCCCAACAGACTTTTTTTCTTTGTTAAGGAGCAAACAATAAATTAGCTTAACTGCACTGATGATAATGAATCATTATAATTAAGTATAATTCTTCATTAACCTTTTAGACATCTTTGTGCCTTTGAAGGTAAATTAAAAAAAAAGACTGGAATTGTGCCACATTCATTATATTAATGTAAAAATAATCTTCTTTTTATTTTTAACAAGTTTGTTGAAACAACAAGGGGATGAACCTAGTAAAGAATGACAGACTTGATGGAATGTGTGCCATGCAGATTCTCTCTATCAATCTTTGCAACCTGACTGTACATCACCTTCATTAAACAGTGAAACACTGGGGACTCTGATCAGCTATAGTGATGCAGGCCTTTATTAAGCAACACGCTAGCCTGTCATTATGTGCAAGAGGGTATAATGCATTTTAAGTTGACAACAAACATTAACGATTCAAAATATGAAAGCTGCCTACAGTACCTGCTGCTTGTAATACTGTAGATCATAAAGGTGATCCCCAGAGCCAAAGCAGCATGCAGCCACCACTATGTTGCTATACAAAGTAAAATGCAAGAGCCAGTTGGTAAAAATCTACCAACAGCTAATCCTATCCGCCACACAATTAATATTAAGATCAACCCTTTTTTCTCTGTGAAAAAAAAAAAAATTGCTATAAATGATCTATTCCGTTACTAGCTTGAAATTACTGCAGGAACTCTGATGATTAAAATAAATCTTCAATATTTCCATATAAGCTGGTTCCTCAATCAAATCCTAGCAGCATTAGGAATAATACATGGATGGAAAAATGAAGCTACAGCAGCTGAGACCCACTCTATAAGCCAGACAACAACCCACAGGATACTCCAGCTACTCAGAAACAATTAGAACTTTGGAGCCAGAAAGTCATCCACTTACAGCCTTGACTCATAATAGCTACAGGACATATGAATTATCCATATCTATTCCATTTTACCAAGAAATCAAAACAAGAT